>NC_058132.1:294986720-295002942 GCF_016433145.1 Gracilinanus agilis
AAAAATATAATTTTATATATTTAATTTATAAATTTAATATAAATGAGTATATATTTATATAAACATACAGTCTTCAGACAGAATTTGAGTAGCTTGGGGTGGAAAATAATTATGGAATAAATATAAAGTTTCATATTACCTGGTGCACAGAAATGGAATGATGTCTCATTTGTGTGTTATTGTTTGGTATTTTAAAGAGGCAGAAAATGTTTCTTTATTGAAAATTTAAAATATATAAATGCAAAGAAATATAATTTCAAATATACCAAAGAATGGTTGGACCATATTGTAGACCTTATACCTGTAAGACTTTATAGTTTCTCTGGTCATCTATTTATTTTTTATAACTAAGAAAGGTAAGGCAAAAAATTACAAAAGTATTTGTACACCGAAGTATGATTTTAAATATACTGTTGATTTCAAAAATAATAAATATTTTTATTTTAAATAAATAATACATAAAACAAATAAAAATATTTATATTTAAATATTGAATTTTATGAATGTTATATAATAAACTAGAATAGTTGTGACTAAGCAAAGGATTAGATTAATACGATTCAAACCATTTTCATGTGTCATTGAAATATATAGATAACTGAGAGAAAAATCTAACAGAAATCTGCATTAATTTTAATGGGAGCGGGGTTTGGGGGAAGTGTATGAAAAATTGTTCTATCAAGGTTGTGAAAGTTAGAAGCAATCAGATGAGAGATAACTTCACCGAAGTGATTCCTGTTTAAATGAGAGAGATTGAGCTAAGTGGCCAAGAGATTTTGTGACAGCTATTGGCCTTGGGCATTACTTAAAAAGGGGGATAAAGATGTTTTCTTTTGTTTGTTTCAAGGAGTTGTTGACATCTGTTGCTACCTTTGACTTGAGAAGGTAAAGCAGTACTTTGGTACTCTGGTCAGATGGCTTGTTTGTTTTGTTTTGTTTTGTTTTGTTTTGTTTTTCCTGTCCAAAAGTGTCAGTGTAGGGTTATTATGAACTTCATTCTCTTTGGACTATTAAGCCCTGAGGTGAAAGAACAACTGATTGAGCTAGACAATATGTCCCAAAGAAAGCCAATTTGTTGAACTATTTTGTAGTTCTCTCCTTTAACAAGAACTATCATTCATATTGAGGCAACATTTTTTAAGTGGTCTTTTAAAGGTGATTGTTAATTCAAAGAGTCTATAAATACTATGTTCAAATAGAGAAGAGAATATTTGCCCACTCTGATGGTAAAAATGAATATTCAATTAGTGAACAGAGAAGCAGTGATATAGATGTTCTTGAATGGATTAATGACATTAAAAGCAAGCAGTACATACTTGTTAATCACCCTAATCACATGAATTTTCCTCCTTCATTTACTTCTCTGTAAGGTATCTATTAAGTGTATCATTGCTCAACCATAAAAACCAAGTACATTGGGTGGGAGAGTTTAATTTGGGTTTTTGTTTTGTTTTTGTTTTACAATTTATTTTTATACATAACAGTATAATATATAAGAATAAAATAATATACCTGATTTGTTATATATGACATAAATCATAATAAATATGCTTACCCAAGAAAAACAAATTCTCACATTTCCTGTATCCAAAAATTTGTCTCATTCCTTTATTCTTTTATTTCTCTTCACCACCCCTCCTACTCTCCCAAGGGAGGCAGGTAATATGGTATAGTTGTACATCTATTATCTTATAATACATGTTCCCCTATTTTAAATATGCATTTTGATGTTTTATTGCTTATGCAATGAATTTAATATTTTTCTTTTGTCTTTTTATTAAGTAAATAATAATGTTTGACCTAAAACTTTCATTATTGAGAGCATTTTTTGAGTGTAAATAATGTGCCCTATTAGTATATTATATTTTGAATGTCTGGTTGTATATAGAACAAACAGATTACATGGGGATTTAAGAGCCATAGTAGTGAGTAAGTTGAAGTGTATTTCCATTCAATAGCATTACTGCTAAAACTGTGACAGAATCTCAGTGTACACATTGATGTATGTCTGTCTCAGGCAATCCAGACATACTAGTGAGAGAACAGGTTGAACTGAAAGAGCCAATCCAGATAATGAGTGGTTGTTGACATATTCCATTTGAGTGGAGATAGACATATAGTCTTCTAAATCAGGGGTTCCCAAACTTTTTTGGCCTACCACCTCCTTTCCAGAAAAAAATATTACTTAGCCCCCTGGAAATTAATTTTTTTTAAAATTTTAATAGCAATTAATAGGAAAGACAAATGCACCTGTGGCCATCACTGCTCTCCTGGATCGCTGCAGCACCCACCAGGGGGTGGTAGCGCCCACTTTGAGAATCACTGTTCTAAATGGTAAAGAAGAAACATTAAATTTGGAATCAGTACTAGATCTGAATCCCAGTACTTCTATTTACTACTTATGTGATTTGGGACAAATCAATTCATATATCAGGGAATCAATTTCACTGATAAAATTTGGAGGTTAGAAGAAATGACCAAGTTAATTTTAAAATTATGACCCCTCAATTTTAATTATCATAGATACCAATCCTTTCTTGAAGGTTTTTAAATTTGTTTTTGTTTTTCCCTACAAGGCCAAAAATATATTGTGCCTCTGTGATTTTCTGGCCTTCTATGAATATGCCATCATCAGGAAATAGTACCGACAGCCATACTTCAATTATTATTACTCATAAAATAATGTGAAATACTATAATCCAGTAAAATCCAAGATTGTTAATGGAAGTGTGTATAATTAATTACACTATAAACCCCTTGGCTCTAGCCCTTTTATGTATATTTGGGATGTACTTATTTACATGAGTTTTGCAGATTAGTAGCAAAAGAGGCACCTATACCAAGGGAATTGATAAGCTAGAAATTCCCAAAGCTTACAGGGGAGTCCAATTTAAATTTTATCCATCTCCCCATCTAGTATTATGCCCCCAGTGGGCTCCAAGTTTCTCTTGAGATCAACCAGGGATTCAAATTCCATATAATGAAACAGAGGTTATTGGACTGAAAAAAGTCACTACTAACTAAAAACCTTGAGAAGGATTTGTAGACAGCCAGTTGTCTTGCATTTATAAAGGAACAAGACAGTGAAGTGAGGTGAAGAGGATTTATATAAAGAAAGAAGGAAAGGGAATTTAATCAGAACTTTGAATATTTTCTAAAGTACACTAAATTATCTAGTGGACAACCTCTTCAGCTCTAGCTATACAAAACCAGAAAAAAAAAGACAAAGGGTAAAATGTTAAATTGTAACTCAAAAACATTTCTGCATTAGGGTTTAGTGATTTGGTTTCTAATGAACTAACTTGCTATCAGGACAGAACTCAGAGAACAAAGATGAATAGAGAATTAACATGCATTTTAGATGAATTCTCTGGAACAATTGTCTTATGTGACCTTTTGACCAGTGCTGGATCCCTGTTGATGCATGATTGAATTCTCTAAAAAAGTACATTCAGTCAGCTATTCTGTGTTGTTGGTTAATGACTCAGCCATACACTTTAGATACAGTGGACAAGAAGGGCAAAGTTGCTATTATGTTGGAGAAGTTTAAGTGGCAGACCTATTATTGAACAAAAAGAAGTCTGTCTACTTTAGTATGCATTGCAAAGGTGTCTATAGCTAGACAATATCCTTTAGTACAGTTTTGAATTTTTCTGATCAATAATACCAATATTTGGCTTACATATAAAAGTTGAATATAGAGAAAGTTTACCTATGCTATACATTCAGGAAAAATTGGATTAAGTCTCTAATCCTCTTTTTTGTGGAGAGATAGGTAGATGTAGGCTAGACAACAGCACAAGTAGGAGTAGTTGAAGCTACTTAAATGGCCACACACAAAGAGTTAGTCATAAGTCGTCTGATGTCAGGGCATCAGGGCAGGGAGTCTGCAAAAGATTTCCCCATGATCTGGGCTTAGCTTTGTGCTGTTTAATGTTTCATGAATTGACTTGGATAACAGCATCCTTTTCAAATTTGCCAATGAGGCAAAGCCGAGACAGATAGCTTACAGATTATACGACAAATTTCAAGAAAAGATTTTGTTAGGCTACAACACTGAGCTGAATCTATTAAGATAAAATGTAAAAATAAGGATAAACTTCACAAGTACAAAATGGGAGAAACATGGTTAGAAAACAATTTGCTTGAAAAAGATCTGGAAGCTTTTCTGGTGACAATCTAAAAATGAATCAATACTAATATGTGAAGAACAAAAATGGTGAACACGATCTCAGGCTGCATCAATGTAGTAGTGCATCCAAGAATAAAGGGGTGATGGTCATAGTGTTCTCTGTTCAGATCACATGAGGAGTTTTGTGTTCAGGTAAGGATACCATATTTTATTAAAATTATTAATAATTTGGAGAATGTTCAGAAGAGGATAACAAGACCCTCTCACTCTCTTTATCCCCATTTTACAAACAAAGTAAACAAAGGCTAAGTGATTTGCTCAAGATCATAATCCTAATAAATTGTTGAAGGCTTAATTTGGATTTAGGTTTTTCTGATTCCAGGTTTAGCATTCTATCAGTTTCACTATCTAGCTGCCAAGAACACAGGTTGAAGGAACTTTGTGTTGTTTAGCCTAAAAATCAGTGATATGAATATAGTTGTGAAGGTTGCTAGGTGGTGCATGGAAAGTGTACAGGGACTGGAGTCAGGAATATCTGAGTTCAAATTCTGCTTGAGACACTAATTGCATGACTCTAGACAAGTCACTTAACCTTTTAGCCTCAGTTTTTCATCTGTAAAATGAGCAGGAGAAGGAAATGACAAACTGCTCCCATATCTTTGCCAGGAAAACCCCCAGTGGGGTCACAAAGACTTGGAAACAACTGAAACACAATAAGAACATGTAGTTGTGAGGAGGCAGACAATAATTGTCTTCAAATATTTTAGAGATTTTCATATGGAAAAAGAATTCACTATGTTCTACCCAACCACCAAATGGAGAAAAAAAGGAACAATAAGTAGAATCAGCAAAGAGGCAAATGAAGTTTGAGGAAATATTCCTAACAATTGGAAGAAACCAAAAATGAGATGGCAGTTTTGAGTTCTCCTAAATTGATCTCATTATGCAAAGGCTGGTCGATCACTTTTAATAATGTTGTAGAATTTATCTTTCTTCCTACCCTGACCTCTTCAGATTCAGGGTATATGGCATGGTCTCAGTGGTTTATTCCAAAAACTTTTGAAATTCTGTATTTTTGAAACTTCTGACTTTCAATAATAACTTTAATAGTGGCAAAAATTTGCATATTATTTTATGGTTTACAAATCAAATTTCTCACAACAATACTTTGAGGCAAGTAATTCAAGTATTACCATTCTCATTGTATAGATGAGGAAAATTATATAACATGCTTGAATGATATAATGTTGAAGGTTATACACCCATGAAAAGTTGTTACCCTATGCTAAAGAGAAGTGAGGATGGGGTGAGGAGAGAAGAGCTTAGATTGAATAGGTAGGAGTTGAAAGATAACTTTGTACTATTTCATCATTTTGTCTAGGTCTAGCCTTTTTTTTAAATCCTTACCTTCCATCTTTTTTACCTTCCATCTTGGAGTCAATACTGTGTATTGGTTCCAAGGCAGAAGAGTGGTAAGGGTAGGCAATGGGGGTTAAGAGTCTTGCCCAGAGTCACATAGCTGGGAAGTGTCTGAGGCCAGATTGGAACCTGGGACCTCCCGTCTCTCTCTAGGTCTGGCTCTCAATCCACTCAGCTGCCCCTAAGATGATCAACAGTGAATTATTTCCCAAGATGGTTTGTAACTAAGCATAAAAAGAATTCCTAGTTAGCTTGTGGAGATAACTAACATGAGTGCTTTATAAAGGATATCATGGCAGAATATTGGGGTGTCAAGATGTTGGACAATTTTCTGCACAGCATTGAAGACTTTGATTAAACATAAGACAAAATAAGGATTGAAGATCAACTATTTCTAATGTGTGGTTCTGGCAGAATTCAAGATAAATGAAGGACCACATATAAATGAATAGATTCTTAGGCATTAAATCACAGTCATTAATTTAGATTGATCAAATATTAGCAATGTATATGCCCAAATTAAAATAAAACACCACAGACAGAAACAAAGGTGTTGATAAAACAGGTTTCCTCTTGTCCCTCCACAACCTGGATAAATAGTAGATATTTTTTGTTTGTTTGTTTCCCACCTCCTCCCCAAATCAACAAAGCTGTAAGGACTTAGCTGAGAAGGCTCAGCTTTCTGGTAATCCCTGACCATCTTGACATGGCCAGTGTATATGGGACAAAACTATAGATCTGGCTAGCTAGCTAGGCATCTAAAATTTTCCCCCAATATAGAGATGGAGGCTAGGCCTACCATGGTTAAGTGCTGGAGTATATTTATAAGTATGCTTATATTTTAGGATTAAGTAAATTACTTTTATTAACTGTTCAAAGATCTTTAAGTGATTCATTTTGCATTTTCCCCCCAATATTAAATCTGAACTAACAGGGTATCAACCTAAACCAATAGTGCCCTCTAATAGGTGAGTGATGATCCATTTATTTTTGGTGAAATGTGAACAAGGAAAAAAACCACAATGAAAACTGCCTCTCTCTCTCTCTAAACTATACTCAGTTTAACTAAAGTGCCACCTTAAACAAAAAACATAGTTTAGATCAACAGTTTAGAAAAAGGGACACTAGAGGAACACAAGCTTTTCTTATAAGACATGAGTTGAGTGATATGAAGTCTAATACTTCATTTTGACAAAGTACCTTAAGAGAAATAAAAGCTCCTCTATATGAGATAAGCATCCAAAATGATGTGGAAACATACCTGAACTTCCCAAAATATCACTGAGAAATCTCTCTCCTACTCTTCACCCTGTGGCTATTTTCCTATTCTCTCAGTGGATGATATAAGCTAACTCTAATTGAAAAAAGGTCTTCCTGAAACTTTCACCATTTTTTCTGGAAAGGCTTAGCTGAATTCAGTTAATTATGCATTAGTGTGGGCTGTCTTCCATTTCAAAAGGAATGACTTCTTCTTCCATTATGATCTGCCACTCTTGCCAATGTCAACAGATAACATGCCAGAAATATTTTGGCCTTCAGTGGGGACAGTGGGAGCCTGACCGAATAAAGTTAAGCTGAGTAGGCCCAAAAGAAGTATATGGGCCAAAACAATTTAAAATTTTTTTTTAAAAATGGAGCCATCTTGAGCTTTTAAATAACAGAATATTCAGTCAGCTTAAAAATTAGGCATCTATCCTCCCCATGTTCTGACACAATACTAAAATTTCATTATATGTATTTCTGGTAACTACTTTCTGCTTTAGGAGGGAAGGTAAAAAAACTATTTATTTTTTTGCTTTTGTTCAAATAAATCCCCCATTCCTTATATTTTTACTTACATTGGCAATGAATTTCAATATGTGGCTTCCATTAAAACAAACAGTAATGTCATTGATTTGCACTGATCAATAAAAAGATGATCTTCAAAACTGACTCTTCTTTCAGCTATATGAAGAAACCATAAAGGAATATGCAACCCCAAAGGAATTTTAATACACTCATATTTAACCTTCTATTAGGCAGAATTTCATAAGAACTAACATGGTAGCAAGAGGGAGTATAAGTGCATTTAAGCTGAGTGAACACATTATAGACTGTAAAAAATACTATTAAAATATATTATGTATCTTTTTATATGCACAGCACAGAAGAGTGTATCAGCCAACTGACCTGATAATCCAATAAGCTATTTAGCAGAAATTTTACACTTAGATAAAAGCTATGACCATGCAGCAAACTCTAACCACTTAGCATCACAAATGGAGTTAGCTAAAAGCTCCTCAACTATTGCTATCACTTAGTAACCTTTTCTGGAGAGAGCTATCATGTTGATAGGTTTTGGTTTAAAAGGGAGGCTTTTTTATGAGAGATTATAAATATTGATTTCACTAGAAGATTCAGAATGGTTTATAGGCTTGTGTACATAACACCCCAACCTTCTCACTTTTATGATGGAGTAAGATCTCACAGTGAATCTGAAAAAAGGAAGAAAAAACACTTTAGAGGCAGAGTCCTAGAAAGATCAAAAGCTTCCCTAGAAATTTGTCATTGGGATGTTCTTATTTTTTTCTCTTTTAGGTAGGCTTTTGTTTGTGAGAACTGAAAAGCAAATTAGAGACAAGAAGCTAAAGGTTTAAGAAATGTGTTTATTTCTAGGGAAACTCTCAACCATGGATTCAGGGATGATCAAACTTATCAAAACAGAGATGGATCATCCATCAACATAGTTGGAAGGAACATTAGCACCTAGCTTGTCATAAGTATCATCTCTCTTCATTTTGTGGCCAATCATAAATTATAGAAATTTAGATCTTGAAGGGACCTTAGATATAACTATTTCCTCATCTGTAAAATGGGAAAACTGATGCTTATTAATGACTTAATCAATGTCACATGAGTGCTGTTGTTCAGTCATTTTCAGTCACATCAACTCTTTTTGACTCTATTTCAAAGGTGCTGGAGTGATTTTCTGTTTCTTTCTCTAGCTCATTTTACAGGTGAGGAAATTTAGGCAAATAGGGTTAAGTGACTGGTCAAAGATCACACAGCTAGCAAATGTTTGAGGCTGGATTTGAACTCATAAAGATGAGTCTTCCTGATTCCAAGCTTAGTGTTTTATCCAATGTAACATGTCTAGTCAACCAATATTCATTTGCTGAATACAAAGTATTAGAATAAATATTTGGAGTAAAAAAGTAACCAGACATTCCTTGAACTAAAAATAGCTTACAAGCTAAGGAAGAGAAAGAATTGTATTATAGCAGTGATGGTGAACCTTTTAGAGACCGAGTGCCCAAATTGCAACCTTCATGCTGCATTTGAGCCTCCTCCATCTCACCCAATGTTACCCCAGAGAGAGGAGGGAGGAAGCTCTCCCATTGGGCTGCTGGGCAGAAGGGCAGGTCATGTAAGAAATGTCCTCAGGCATGCATAGAGAGGAGTAGGAGAGTAGGCCTCTCTGGCACACATGCAATAGGTTTGCCAATACAGTGTTATAAGATATAGAGCAGAAATGAATTTTATTTTCCATCTCCTTCATTTTATGTTTGAAGAAACTTAGCTCCAGAGAAGTTCAATGACTTCTTCATAATTACATGGTTAGAGTACCAGAATCAGGATTTTAACTCAGTTCCTATTACTCCTAAACCAGTGATCTATTATACCATGCTGAATTATAATATATTTAACTACTAATACCTAAACATGAAAAATATGTTTAATATTTTCATTATAACTCAGTGGTTCTATGGCAGTGATGGTGAGCCTGTGGCATGGGTTCCAGAGATGGCACACAGAGTACTCTTTCTGAGAGGACAGCCACCCTCCCCCCTTTCCCTGCCAGAGTTCATTACTAGAAAGGCAGAGGGACTCGAGCAGAGCTGATACCTTCCCCCTCTCCAACATGCCTGACAACATTTTTTTACATCCTCCACCCCTCTGCTCAGCAGCTAATGGAAGCACACAGTGGGTAAGGTGAGCAACTCACAGGTGGCAGAGCTGGAGGGGAGCAGAGCACTTGGGCCACTCCCCTCTCCCTCTCTACAGTCCCTGAGGAAATTCCTTACTTCCCCTACACCTCAGTCCAGCAGCTCAATTGGAACTCTTTTTCCCTCTCCTGTGTGGGCTAAATGGGGGACCAGGGGTTGCCTTGCACTTGGTGAGGGGGAGGGGTATGGCACTTGGTCTAGGGGGTGAGGTGAGGGTGGGACCTGGCTCTCCATCTCTAAATGCTTCACCCCAACTATTCTAAGGCATTGTGGGTTTGATCCCATTCCCACACACAGATCACCAACACTCTTTCCATAGTAACATACACTATCAAGGAGAAAGTGAAATATGGAAGTTGTGTAGTTTTACAGTATAAGTTGTATTACTAATGAATCATTTTGGTTGAGATTTCACTTGGGGTTAATATAGCAAGAGAAAAGGAAAAAGAAGCAAGGCAGTTCAAAAGAAAATAACCTGAGAAGTAAGTGCAGAGAAAACTCACGACAAATAACCTGAAGCCCGTGGTAGAATTGAACTTTCCAAAGGAGCCCCACTGGGTGAGGCTCTAACTATATCGCATTTTCAGTTTAGAGAAACAAACAGCAGGTTTCTTGAGCTGGAGAAGTACAGTCATAAATAAGCAGCTGGGGAACATTTCTAAAATAATGAAAATCTCTGACAACCCAATTTATCGGCCAGTGAATTAAGAGATTATGAAGAATTTCAAATAACACTCGATCTCAGACACCATAACCAACTGAGAATAGGGACTCTTGTAAAATTTAAAAACAAATACATATTACAACACCTATAAATGTCTACCCACATACGTATTTACACACCAGTGCCTGTTTATAGAGATAATTGTGCTTACTTTAAAAAGGAAACATCGTACAGGGAATTTACTATACATTTTAGGATTTCCATAAAGGCAATTCCCACTATAATTCATAGACTTAAACCTAGGAAGTCACATTCTTTTTTGATGTGGTCACAGATTTGTGTGAGTGACTGAAATTGGAATTTTGGACTGAAGACTGGTTTTAGGTGTAACTATGCCACAGATACAGCTGATAATTTCTTTGTGCCTTGGTAAAGGCCAAAACCTCACAAGAACATGAGTGTCATTTAACTCAGGATTCTACTTTTGACAGTGGCATCTCCCTTTACTATTTTGTCTTTCCCTATTAGAATGGAAACTCCTTGAGAATAAGAAAAGCACAGTTTTCCTATTCTATATTTTTATAAAAATCTTTAAGACCAGAGCCTAGAACATAGTATTTTCTTAATAAGTGCTCTAATCTATCCACTCATTTATCCATCCATCTATCTGTCTATCTTTCTATCTATCCATCCATCTTTCTATCTGTCTATCTATATTTTATCTATCTCTTTACCTATCTTTTATCTATATATTCATCTATTTATCTACCTATCTTTTATCTATCTAACCATCTATCTACCTACCTATCTATCTTTTATCTATCTATCTATCTATCTATCTATCTATCTATCTATCTATCTATCTATCTATCCATCCATCCATCTTTCTTTCTATCTATCTATCTATCTATCTATCTATCTATCTATCTATCTATCTACCTATCTTTTATCTATATATCTATCTGTCTGTCTATCTATCTTCTATCTATGGAAAGCTAGGAGGTACAGTGGATAGAGCACCAGTCCTGGAATCAGGAAGAACTGAGTTCACATCTGAACTCAGATACTTCCAAGCAGTATGACACTCTGCAAGTTACTTAACTGTATGCCTCAGTTTCTCATCTGTAAAATGATCTGGAGAGGGAAATAACAAGCCACTCCAGTATCTTTGTCAAGAAAACCCCAAGTAGTAATGATAAAGAATAGGACAAGGGCAGGTGGGTAGCTCAGTGGATTGAGAGCCAGGCCTAGAGACGGGAGGTCCTAGGTTCACATCTGGCCTCAGACACTTCCCAGCTGTGTGACCCTGGGCAAGTCACTTGACCCCCATTGCCTACCCTTACCACTCTTCTTTCTTAGAACCAATAAACAGTATTGATTCTGGGATGGAAGATAAAGGTTTAAAATAAAGAGTAGGATGTGACTGAAATTACTGAATACCAATTATTTATCTATCCATTCTTCTAGCTCAATTCATCTATCTATCTATCTATCCATCCATCTATCTATCTATCTATCTATCTATCTGTCTGTCTGTCTGTCTGTCTAATAGTATCACTTTGACATTATTTTGGGGAGTTAATAAATATGCTCCACGAGGTCAAAACTTATTAATGTCCCCTCCTTCCTTAAGCATCTCCATTCCCAATTAAAATGATGTTATAAAATTTTGGCCTCTGATTGACATTTCTCCTGGCTTTAGAACTATGATCCTCTTAAAATCTCTTTTTATTTTAATCTGGTTATCACTACTAAGGATAACTTGTTTATGTTACGTATTTACATTTTCAATTGGTATCACTTCTCTGAGTAACATATTTATGTTTCCCATAGAAACGCTACCAGTTAAAATATTTTTAAAAAAAGGTTTCAAAAGGATTATATTCAATCAAGTTGTTTTTAAAATATTACTTTCTTTCTTAGAATCAATATTGGGTATTGGTTCTAAGGTAGAAGAGTGGTAAGGGCTAGGCAATGGGGGTTAAGTGACTTGTCCAAGGTCACACAGTTAGGAAGTGTCTGAGACCAGATTTGAACCCATGACCTCCTATCTCTGGAACTTCATTGAGCCATCTAGCTTCCCCTATTCAACTGACTTGTAAGCTTTTTCCTTTCCTTAATGTTTCAGGATGTTGCATGCTATTGTAATATTTTATAGTAAATATACAAAATAAATCCACATTCACACCATTCATGCTTTTACTTATATGGAATTATTTTACTCTGTTTGATTTTCCCCACTAAAGAATGTTTTCTTAAAGTGATTTTTCACATAGAAGCCATTCTAATTACTTGATGGTTTGTTTTTTCAAAACAAAGGTAAGTAAAACTAATGTTGTAAGTCATAGCTTTTGTAGCTTGTTGTAAGAATTAATAAAAATGTCTATACATTTTTCACAAGTATACATGCTTAATCATTATTTTTTCATTTGAATGCCTAAAAATTCCCATGGTAAGCTAAACAATGTGTTCCACCATCAATTATGTGGAAAGTCTTCGGATAAAGTAAGAAGGTGCCCATCCACTAGGGGAATGGCTGAACAAATTGTGGTATATGAATGTAATAGAATGTCATTTTGCCAAAAATAAATATAAAAAGGTAAAAATGGAGAACTTGTTTTCAACTGATGTGGAGTCAGATGAGCAGAACTAGAAGAAAAAATATTCAGTGACTAAATTCTCTAAAGGAAAATAGTCATAACCCTTTTAAGAATTATGATAAATGAAATGACTGGAATTCCAAAAGAATAAGATAAGTAAGGGTCACATCAGTTAGCAGAGAAGTGATGAATTATAGATGTAGAATGAAACATACCTTAACAAATATAACTGATATATAAGATTGTTTTCCATGGTTACTTATTTGTTACGAAGGGAGAGCTTTTATTTTTTGTTGGTGGAGAACAGTAAAGTGGATACTAAAGAAGTAGTAATGATAATTTTTTTAAAAATTTAAAAAAAGAAATAAGACAAAAAATTAATTTAATACAAAAAAGAGAAAAAAGTTCAGCAGGGAATAGATAAAAGTGGGGCAATATGTTAATATCATATTACACTTAATATATACTCAAGAAAATAAACAGTATGTAACAAAAATTCATAGTTTCATATAAAATAACTTTTCTATTCTCTGCATATTAAAACTTTGAATTTCTTCATGTTTATTAAGCCTATAATTAAAAAACATACTTTAATCTCTCTCTTTCCAATGACAAATTATATTTCTATTTCTTTTCTTTCAAAATGAAAAAAAAGGCCCAACTTTTTCTTGGTTTATGGCTCCATGATGCATTCCATCTATTCCCTATTTTGTTCATGCATTTTACATCCCCCCTTCAGCTTACTTCTATAGACATTCTGTTTTTCCATGTATAATGATGATGCTTTGGGTCCTCTATCTGTACACAAGTTCCCTGAGGGTAGAACCTGTGTCAAAACTTTTCCAAAATGCTTACTATATTACCATGCCCCATTTGTCTGTCTAATAATTTGTAAGTTTTTCAATTTGAGAAAAGAAAAAAGGGAAGTTGTAGGGGTCAATGCTTTCTGATTTGATAAACAATAAAAAGTAAAATTTTTAAAAATAGCTGTACCAGAATTTTCCCCATAATTATCTATTAGAAAATAACAACTTTCTCCCTTCCTTAAGTACCCAAAGGGCATGGCATAAACATAGTACTTTTTTTAATTCTAAAAGAAAATATATATTCATACCAGAGAAACACTTTAAGTATTTATGAACTGAGAAGAACATGCCAACGACAGCATTCTTGCAAACCAAAAACTAATTAAAATTCTGGTATATGTTGCCCTAAGGCAAAGAATCATTATTTAATCACTAGTAAACTTTGAGTAAATTTTCAAACAATTGCATTTAATACAAAACTATACCTATTAACATAATCATCACCCTAAATCTAGATCTCTTCTAATTATATGACCTATTGAAAACTAAAAACAGCAATATGCGAGACAGAAAATTCTGATGTCCCAGAATGTTGTGGAAGACACTCTTCAAATATAATGAAAAGAGAGTCATATACAAGGTATTATAATAGAAGTATGAGTTTCAGTTATAAATTATCTATACACTTTGAGATTAAGTTTTGGGAAAACTTTGGGAAGGAATAAAGACATAGAAGGAAGAGAAGGACAGAGGGAGGGAGGGATGGGGAGAGTAAAGGAGGAAAGAAGGAAGGAATAAAGGAAGGAAGGAAAGAAAGAAGGAAGGAAGGAAGGAAAGAACAAAGAAAAAGAGAGGGAGAAAGAGAGGGAGGGAGGGAGGAAGGCAGGAGAGAAGGAAGAATGGAGAAAGAGAATGAGGGAGGGATAGAGGGAGGGAGGAAGAATGGAAGAATGGAAGAAGGGAAGAAGAGCCAGAGGGAGGGAGGAAAGAAATAAGGAAACATTTATTTAGTGCCTACTACTTGCCAAGGATTGTGCAAAATCCTTTAGCTTTACAAGTACTTCATTTTGATCATCTCAACAACTCTGGAAAGTAGGCATGATGAATACTACTGACTGGTTAATCTTATAGGAGGGAGATCAATAGGGTAAAGAGGAAATCATGAAAACAACTTATTCAAAAAATGATCAAGGAAAAAAGTAGTACTCAGTTTCTTCAAATAAAATGATAATTTCTTAACTTTTTGTCTTGGCAATTAAAATTTTTTTCTTAAGTTGGGAGATAAGTAGTTGGTACAGCACATCAATTTATGTGACTTTCTATATTTAATCAGATTATTCTTCTAGGCTCAATTCAATTTACTACAAAACCGTGTATTAATTAATCCCTTTCAGAACCATTTAACATTTTGTTGACAAAAATTATCCTTGTGTTCCATTAATGATGGGCATACATTCTATCCTCTGATAGTCTGTATTCTGCCCTTCACAGACTCTTTTGGAAAAATGATTGACCTTATTCATGAATTTTACTAAATTAGAGAAATAAAACTTTAATTTCACATAAAAATATTACAGAGAGATAATTTTGATTATTTCACTGATTACTTGATACCCTCTACCTGATTCTTGAGATCCAACTTGGGACATGGACGACCTCCATTGTAAGGTTTTTCTTTTAGCCATTTGGACCTGATTCTCACTCCAATCCCACAAGATGAACTGCAAGATCCCCAATTAGACCAATCACTTAATTTGCAATCAAATGGACAAGGGATGATGCATTCTTCTTCAATGTAACCTGAAAGAGAAGAGAAAAAAAAGCATTTGGGAGAAGGGAAAACACAGGCAAAAATTTATGAGATCATAGTTTTAGGCCATAGGGTGGGTAGGAAAGTAAAAAGTAAGGTAACAAATATTTATTAAGCAGCTACCACATGCCAGGTACTTTGCTAAGCACTTTACAAATATTATCTCATTTGATCCTCACAACAACCCTATGAGGTACATACTGTTATTATCTCTAATTATAGTTGAAGAAATAGAAGAAAGGTGATTTGCCAAGGATCACACAGTTATCTGAGATATGAATTCAGATTTGAGTTGCCAAGACTTAGAGGAGATTTAGTCCAACTACTTCATTTTATAGATGAGGTGGTGAGGCCCAGAGAAGTTAATTAATTTGCTCTAGGCCACATAGAGAGCAAAGAGCAGAGATGAGATTTCAGTTCTCTGACCCTAAATCTAGTGTTGTTTTCATTTTGCCTAGAATTAAAAAGGTTAAGAGTAGGGAATTATTTGGAATTTTCATGAATATTGCCCATATTTAGCAACAACATAAATTGAATTCACATGCATAATTATCTCTATTTCTCTGACTGAATAAATAGCGATAACTAGAAAAAGACAATAAACAAATGTGAGTTTTGCCTGCATTACAGTTGACACTTGTCAAATGCCTAGTTGTTTTATTTTATACCACAGCCAATGCAGGGAATGAAGAGCAGGTGGAGGGAACAGGTGATTGCTGATAGATGATGTAACAGAAAGAGAGAGAGAAAGAGAGAGAGAGAGAGAGAGAGAGAGAGAGAGAGAGAGAGAGAGAGAGAGAGAGAG
>NC_058132.1:295003190-295044061 GCF_016433145.1 Gracilinanus agilis
GAGAGGGAGAGGGAGAGGGAGAGGGAGAGGGAGAGGGAGAGAGAGAGTAGGGGAGAGAAAGATGAATAAAAGAACTCAAATAGACATGGATTGAAGGACATTATGTGATCATGGGATCATAGCTTTGAAGCTCGAAAGGATCTTAAATGTGATAAGATTAAAGGTTTGAAATTGGAAAGGAAATTAGAGGTCATCAAGTCCATCTTCTTCATTTTAAAGATGAGGAAACTGAAGCAGGCAGAGGTTAAATGACTTGCCCAGGGTTATGTAGTCAGTATGTGGTTGAGATAGAATTTGTTCTCAAGTGTTGCTGATTCTAAGTACTCTGTACTATGTAGCCTGCCAATCTCAGTCTCCATCATATTTCACAAAAGTTTGAGCCTTATACATTAATAAAAGTAACAACACACATTTACATGGCATTTTAAAGTTTACAAAACACTTTTCTCCAACAACACCATGAGATATGAATTTTAAGTGTTATCACCTCCATTTAATAGATCTCAAATGGCCAAGCCTTTAGGATAGATGCTAATGTGGTTTTTCTGTCTCAAAGTCCAATGCTGTTTCTACTTCATCTTATATATCTTTATGTTTTAACTGAGGTGGTGGAGTTCAGCAGTAATATGAGATATTTATTGAGTTCCTACTGTTACATCACTCTCATTTAGAATGAACTTTACTTTTTCAACTTCAAAGTGAAATTAAAGGATTTAAAAAAAAGATTAGTTTGTTAAATGCTGTGAAAGGAAATCAGAAAGTGACTTTTAAAAGAGGAAAAGGGAGAAGAATGAGTATTTGTGGAGAAATACGCATTCCTATGCAATGACTTTTCATTTTATAGAACATTAAAACTATAAGAGACTGTGTAAGATTACGTTGAGTTCACCATAATATTTCGGCCATGGAACTCCTTAGGACATGAAAGGAATGAATAGATCCCCAAAATGCTGTTTTAGAATGAGAATGGAAACAAAGTAATTCTGTATGGATTTGGAATTCCACCATGATAAAAAGGATTTGAAGAAATTATGTGGCAAAATGGAAGCCTGTTTTGTACTTCTCTCCCCCCTAAGCTGCCAAACATACATATTTCTGACACTTTAATTTCAGTTTTAATTTTTAGAGGGGAAAATATGATTAGCTTCATAGTTACACATGGATTTTTTCATATTTATATAGAACATACCAAAATTAGACCAAAGAATTAGATTCTCTAATCTAGTTCCATGACTTGTACAGATGAAGAAACTGAGGCCCAAATAGAAAAAAATTATTTGGCTAAACTCAGAGAAGTGAGATTGGTAGACCAAAACTCAGGGCTTTTGATTGCCAGTTTAGTGACCCTTCTTGCATACCATCCTTTGAGGAGTATTCCTCACACACATGAATCAGCAGTCCTACTCAGTAAGCACTGAATATCCCCATGATGCTGCATACTACTTAAGAAGAAAAAGAAGACAAAAAAGATTTTTTTGAAAAGGCAGGTTACCTGATTCTTCAATGATACAGGATATTGTTTATACCCAGATGTGATTTTCCTATTACTTACTAGATCGTTATATTCAAAATTAGTGTCAAAATCATTCAGTAGTTTTTTGTTGTTGTTGTTGTTGAAAACAAATATTCAAAAAGTGGATAAAGCATACATTTGTGGTAGCTATGCTTTAATTATAGACATTTAAGAAATAAACCACTAAAACCGTACAAATTATTTTAAACACAGTCAAGGGATATTTGCTTGTCTTTAACACCTAAATCAAATCCAAAAATGTTATTGTTTTTTACTAAAAGGCAAATGTTCATACTATGTTTGGAACTATACAGAGGGAAGAAAAAATTACTGCTTTCCAGTAGTTTCGATCATAAGCACATGCCAGAGCTATTGAACATGCCTGCTTTCCTTGTTTTTCTTAAAGGAGGCCAGGGCATGTTTAGTTGACATAAGATAGAAGTAAGAAAATTACTAGTAACTCTCATGATATGCAAACTAAACAGACACAAAATTCTATAACCTTTTATCAATATTATTAGCATATACCTAAAAGTCAAAGACCTAAGAACTCTCATTTTCAAATTTCACCTTGGACAGAAGTGTAGATCAGATCATATGAGAAGCTACATCATGGTGGAAGAGGTCAGGGCAATTAGAAGCTTAGGGGAAATCTCATTTTTCTCATCCATTGGGAGACAACAAAGATAAAGATAATATAAAGCCTACATAATTGATTATGCAATTTATGCATTAAATTATAAATGCAATTCATGCATTTTCTTCATTGAGATGCAAATCATCTGCCTTTATAGAG
This sequence comes from Gracilinanus agilis, assembly GCF_016433145.1. Lineage (NCBI taxonomy): Eukaryota > Metazoa > Chordata > Mammalia > Didelphimorphia > Didelphidae > Gracilinanus > Gracilinanus agilis. The sequence continues at coordinate 295,005,500 of NC_058132.1, forward strand.
GCTATATCCATCTGGAGACATCAAAGGAAAACAGTGCTTAGTGGTAAATTGACGCCAGAATTTATTTTTCACATTGTTCCTTGTAATTGAGACATGATTATGGACTTATTCTCTAATCGTTATATTAATTAGCTTATTAGGAGAAAATCCTTCCAAGAGGTTAGGATCGCTTTATCATAATATATTAACATTTTGTAAATATTCCTTTAACTAGAAAAATAATTAAATAACTTCACCTCTCTAGGATTCTGTTTCTTCATGTGAAAGGATATTTGGAATGACTTAAATGGTCTCTAATAATCTCTTTCAGCACTAAATCCTGCCAACTTATTACCCTATTTCATAAGGAAAGAGTCTGGAAGATGTAGTAAGTAATCTGAAATGAAAGGCAGGGCAAGAAATAGAAACAGATAATGTGATTATTAGATTTGGAGTCAGGAAGATTAGAATTCCAATATCGCCTCTGATACTTAAAAACTCTATTGATCAAGGGCAAGTCACAACCTCTACAAGCCCTAATTTTCTCTGTAGTATTTAAGTGACAAGGTTGTTTTGAAACTAAAAAAAAAGCCATAATGGTGTGAATTCAATACAATTCAACAGCTCCTTATTTAGTACATTTACATGTATATGTATATATACCTACACATACACACACATATGTATGGCACTGTGTTTGTTGATGGGGTTACAGAGACAAAAGTGCAAATATGGAAAAAGTCCCTGGAATTATTGAGTTTATAATTTACTTGGGACTATCATAATTATGAACGTTAAGTTGTTTGATATTGTGGTTAGAGATTAATGCCATATTAGAATGATAGGACTCCAATATGGAGTTACTTAGACTAAGTGTTCCAAATGCCTATAGAAACCTATAAGCAAGACTAGTTTATATTCGTCCATTATTAACTGTATCAGGAGGATAAGGCTTGCAGATTTTTGAGTGGACAAATGCTTGAGCTGCTACAAGGATCTTGAGTCATTTTCCTTCTGCTACATAAGTCAGTTTATGGTCCCGATAAAGAAACCATCCTTACCTGAACTTCACCCAAGTGCAGCCGGTACCAGTAATGGACCCCCTGAACTTTTCTCTCACATTTGGTTCTGATTAGGATACACCTTCCCCCATTTGGCAACAATTACTCATTTTCAGCCAAGTCCATTCTTAGGGTAGGTAGAGTTTCCATATCAAATCCCCAATGTGTTCCTTTCCCAACACATTACCAGCCAAAGGTGGGTTGAGTTTCTTGCATATGGAGACAAACCTCTGTTTATATTGCCATAGTGTATCTATAAGCCTTGTTTTGCCTACTTGCTATACCACATAACAATAACGCTGCTGATTGCATCATTTCCTTGAGTACCAATTTTCTAAAAATTCTTGAAACTAAGTATTTATTTTAACCTAAGCTCTGAAGCCAAATAAAGCAAGGCACAGGAATTAAACTTTTTTATATGATTTATACTTTTTTATTTAACAATTCAACAAGCAGTCATTAAAGATTTAATGTGCATTCCCTACTTTTTCTTTTTAAAAATGGATATCTTTGGTTGTAAATCACCTGTGACCATCTCCTTCACTCTCTTCAGCTCCCAGGAAACCATTTCTTATAACGAAGAACAAAAGCAGCTTTAAAAGAAATAATCGGGCCAAGGCAACTAACCAATACTTTAACCAAGTCTGGCATTATATTCTATTTTCCACCCCAATAGTTCCCTGCTTCTGCAAAGAAGAAAGTGAGTTGCACTCTCCTATTTCTTCTTGGTCATTATAATTCCACAGCATTCAATTTTTGATTGTTTTGCTGTTGTTCTTTCCAATTACACTGTTGTAGTCATTATGCATATTATTTTCCCAGTTCCACTTGCTTTATTTTGCATAAATTCATGTAAATATTTTCCCAGGCCTATATTTATCACTTCATGGTTTCTTAAAATGAAGTAATATTCCATTACATTGTTGTATCACTGTTTAGCCATTCCCTCAGTCACCAAGGATTGACTTTGCTTTCAGTTCTTTTTGAAACTATGAAAATAGCTCCAATAAATATTTCAGTGTATATGGGACCTTTCTTTTTATTACCAATCTCCTTGGAATATATATACATCTATATGTATATCTGTATGAATGTGAGTATATACACATGCATATGTATGTCAGTAGGGACAATATCTTTCAAAGAGTTTGGACATGTTAGTAATTTTCATTTTCAATATTCACTTCCATTTCATTTCCAAAGTAGCTATAAGAATAATAGGATAAATTTACCCAGCTTTCCACTGCCCTTTCTTTTCTTGTCTTTGGTGCTTTCCTGGGTGTGAGGTGAAACTTCAAGTGTGTTTTGATTTCCATTTGTCTTATTAGTGATTTGGAAAATCATTTGCTTAATTGTTGCATTTCAAATTTTTTGGGAATGCTTTTACAAGGTATCTCTAACTTTTAAGAAACTAACATGCAACAGGTGTTGGTCTACACTAGTGGTTCCCAAACTTTTTTGGCCTAACACCCCCTTTCCAGAAAAAATATTACTTAGTGCCCCTTGTCACATTCTATCACTGCCCCCTTACAGTTATTCAACCCCCTCCTGGATTGCTGCAGCACCCACCAGGAGGCGGTGGCACTCACTTTGGGAATCATTGGTCTATACCATGAAAATGGAAGCTTGGACAAGGGGAAGAATCTAGAAATGAAATAAGCTAAAACCAGACAACCACCATGATCTTCATGACTGGCTAGAACATGCAGGAAAAAGCAGTCCTAGAGTGTCCTGGAGCTGCAAGATATTGTCAGATTTGAGTTTTTGATAATAAAGGGGCATTGTAGTTGAACAATCACCTTTGGTCCAGGCAACAAGGAGATTAATGTTGGGGAAGTGAAGCTCACATGCTTCCTGAATAAAATGGATGCTTGCCCAGTACTTCCTTTAGAGTCAAGTCATTGCTATTCTCCCCTCTCCTCAGCCCCTTAGCCTAAGATGATGTTATAATAACTACAGAAGTTCACAGTTTCAGGCTAAGGGTTTATTTTAACACGGAAGGGAAAACTGAGACAAGAGGGTTTAGGGCTCTTGAGAGACTTTTGCTAGGGCTCACTGGCAAGTGTTGGCTATGGACCTAGAAGGTAATGCCAGGCTGAGGGAACCAGCCCTCAGCCAGAGCTAGTTTAACACTGCTCTGATGTTGTTTGCTCCACCAGCTAGACAGATATAGTTGATGAATTGGTTTAGGAGTGTCCCTGTTGTTAGGCTACTCTAATCTAAATCCTGCCCACTTTCCACAAACCAAACCTCCCTTCAACCTCCTGGGGTCCCCTAGGGGAAGTCAGGGGCAGCTGGATGTCTGGGTGAGGTCAAGGAAATCACAACCCCCAGGTTGGTTCTTCAGGGGTTTTTATAGTCCCAGCTCAAACTGTCAGCTCCTGGGGCTAGCACCTGCCGGGGCAGAGTTCCATTCTCCTAACTGACAGGATTGCCTAGGGTAATTTTGCAGATGCCAGAGATCTTGCATAAATCCTGCATTACAAGTTCAATAGAGGTGTGAAGGGCATGTTTATTAAATCTACAAATGAAAGAAAACAGAGAATGATAGATACACATTGGATCAGAGTCAGGGACCAAAAAGATTTTGAACTGTCTCAAACATCTAATAAAGTGAAATTCAGTAGGCGTAAGTGTAAAGGCTTAAACAAGGGTTTAGCAAGGATTCATCATGGCTTGAGCATGGGTTCAGCAAAATACAATCCAACTTTGATTTAACAGTCTATATCTTCCAATTTCTCAGCCAAATAGTTTGGGGGGAAAAAAACTATTTCTAACAATAATGTACGATGATCAACTGAATTACAGCTATTATCAGAAATGCCAAGATCCAAGACAACTTCATGGTTTTTTCATGATGAAAAAAGGATATCCACCTCCGAGAAGAAACTGATAGTGTCTAAATGTACATTGAAACATTCAAGTTTTCACTTTAATTCCTTCATGAGCTTTTTTTCCCTAGTATGAGATATCTTCTTTTTTTTCAGAACATGACAAACATGGAAAATCTAAACAGTCACAGGAAGGTGACTTCATTCAGGAGAGACATATTTAGGCAAAGCTCAGAAGCAGCAAGCTACATGGAACAGGCTAAAAGGAGGAAGAAAATAGAACAATTCCTACATGTTTGGCAATCTCATATGACTGAGCACTTCACATTTCTTATCTGATGTCTCCTCAGAAGCACCGAGATGTATCTAGACAAGGGTTATTTTCCCTATTCTGCAGAGGAGTAAACTGAGGTAGTCCAAGTGATTTGCTCCCAGATTTCCCCAGGCCTAATGATTCTTCTACCACACCATGAACATTAGAATAGAAAAGATGAAACAGAATGGCCAGTTTGTGGGGAATGACAACCCTATCAATTTCTCAGAATAAAAACAAGGATCACTTTAACAGAGATTTCTTAGCCCTTCTATAAATAAATGATAGACGTTTTTTAAAGTTACAGTATTTAAACATATATGTACTACATGACAACACATGTTTAACCTATATCATATAATCTGCCATCTAAGGGAGAGAGAAAAGGAAGAAGGAAAGGAAAGAACATGGATTGCAAAATGTCAGAAAATAATTATTTAATCTTGTATCAATATTTTTTGGGGAAAATAAATAAAAAAGAAAGAGAAAAAACTATCTCCTTTTCTCTCATTTGCTCCTCTACCCCTTGCAATCTGGTGACTGATTGTATTACTCAACTGAAACTGAAACAAGAGTAAAATATCAACTTTTCTTTGGCTTTTAATCATACAAAACCTAGCTAGTACTTATCTTTCTTGACTCACTGAACATTCCCCCTCTTTCCACACTTTAAGATCTAGCCAAACTTGACTTCTCTCTCTCACTCCATATATTATATGTGCCCTATGCCTTTGCACTTGATATCCCATATTACTGAAATATATTCCCCTCCTACTTCCATTTCTTGAATTCTCTTAATTCCTTTATGATACACCTCAAGCCCCATCTTCGAAATGAATTCTTCCATTATATCTCCAATTACTAATGCACTTTCAAAATAATAATAATAAACACTGTGCTATTTATGTGTAAGGCACTTTACTATGCAATGGGCATAAAATTAATTAAAAAAGACACTCCCTGTCCCCACAGAACTAAGCTTTATATGGTACAATTAATATCTATATGGTACTTCATGTTTTGGAAAGCACTTTACATATACATTTTCTCATTTAATGCTGACCACAATTCTGTAAAGAAGGTGTTGTTGTTTCCCCCTTTTTACCATTAGAGAAACTAAGGCTGAGATAACCTATTACTTTCCTATGGTTATCAGGCCTCATGATTTGATGTCCCTTAAGTCCATGCCATTTGAAAACCAGCTGATGGAACTAGGAATGTTTATTCTGGAAAAGAGAAGACACAGGGTGATATATCTGTCTTCTGCTATCTTTCTGAAATACTGTTATATAGAAGAAGAAGTAGACTTACTCTCTATGGTACAAAAAGGCAGATGTAGGAGGAATGAATGGAAGTTGTCAAAATAAGTTAAAGTTTGATATGGATAAAAATGTGCTAATAATTAGAGTTATATCAAAGTAGAATGTCACCACAAAAGTAGAGTCCCCACTTTTTGGAGGGCATCAAGTAAAGATAGATTGACTACTCCTCAGATATGATGCAGCAGAGAATCATTTTCAGGTATGGTTGTTACTAGAAGGACACTCCATTTTGCATATGTTCCTCTTCCTGGTTTGAACTCTGTGGAAGAAGATGCCTCCAACCTGGACACCCCTTTATCTCTTCACTACCCACTTTCCTGCTTCTTTTCATGTGTAGTCTCCTTTGCTTGTAAGTTACTTAAGGAAAGAAAATGCCTTTCTTTTTTATTAATTGTATCCCCAGTGCTGGGTAAAATGCCTGGCACATATTAAGCACTTAATAAATGCTGTTTGGATCAGATCAGAATGGATGCATACTAAGGTCTTTTCCAACTCTGAAAATGATACCGTGATAGAAATGTCAACTATTATAGTTATTTGTATTTGTTCTCCAAAATTGCTTATGAAAAATTTCAAGACTTTTATATCCTTACATTTCTCTAAGAATCCCAACTCTGTTTGAAATAGATACCTTCATAATTGAATGGGATTTTAAAATATTTTATCTATACTTTCATATTGCAGGATTTTAATTAGTAAGCTCCTAGCAATTCTGTTGTACTTTTTACCATAATCCACAATGAGAAGAAAACCCAGAGGAACTTCATAGTCAAGGTCATAAATACAAAGAGAATGTAATAATTTTGAAATTTCAATAGGAATGAGTAACAGCAACATTCATTTTGCTAGAAATGTATTTTATACATTTTAGCATTACCCAAAGGGAAGCCCAGTAAGGAAAAATTAATAATCACATTTTTCTTATAATTAACTCTTAATTTTAAACATCAAATGCATCCACATATTGAATATTTACACTTTTTGACAACTGAATATGATTAAATATGACTTGTATGTCTTTTTTTATTTTTTGGTTTGAATCAGACTTGTGATACATCAGTGTAGGGAACTTAGTCATGAAACTTCCTCTGCTAATGAAGATCAGCAATTGTCCTCCAACTTACCGTCTGAGATAGTTGTCTGGGCCATTGAAAGATGAAGGGACTTGCCTGGAGTCACACAGTCAGCATGTGTCACAAGCAGAATTTCCTGACGTCAAGATCTACTCTCAAATTTCTATGGCACAAGACCTTACGTTACTTTAATTTTATCCATCTAACATTTATTAAGCATCTACCTTACATGAGATATTCCAGGTGCTTGGGATATAAAAAGGGCTAAAATATAAAGCCTTCTAAAGGATTTGACAATATAATGGCACAGAGGGAAGGGAGAAGTATGAGATTACTTTTACCTGCAGGGGTCAGAGAAGAATTCATAAAAGAAATAGGAAGGGAAAGAGTTTTAGAGATTGGGACACAAGTTAAGGGAGGAAAAGAGAAAAAAATGGTGTTAACCAGCCATATAAAACTTCTAATTCCTGAATGTAAAACCTCACTAAATATCCCTTGTTCTATATTCACTATAGGACAATAGATCTCATCAGAATAAGATTATCCTAGACACATTTATAACTATAAACCTGGGGATTTGCTTGCTAGGAGCTAAGATGGTGGAATAAAGGACATTAAGTTTCCCTAATCCCACCCCCATCACATACACACACATATATTGTTGGAGGAACTAAAAACTGATACAACCATTCTGGAAAGCAATCTTGAACCATATTCAAAGGGCCATAAAATTATGCATACCCTTTGACCTAGTACCCCAAAGAGATGAGAATTTTGAGGTGTATAATTGGAATTCGCTCCCCAGAGACTCTCCATCCCAGCTTCCCACATTCCTTCTCATGTTACGTGCTAACATAGGGAGGATATAAGTTTTGTGAAAGTAGGTTTTATGCCAGGCAGGGCAATCTACACATGTGGGTTTACTTTTTCTTAGATAATTAGGTTTGAACCTCTATTTCTTTTAGTTTATTTTTCTTTCTATTTCAAGTGATTATTAATAAACTTTATAGAATATAATACTTGGAGTTATTGGATATTAATTTAAATTTTACAGGGAAGAAGGAAAAACCTGTATCAAAATACTTACAGCAACTCTTTTTGTAGTTCTAAAGAATTATAAACTGAGGGGTTGTCCATCACTTGGGGAATAGAGGAACAAATTGTACTATATGATTGTAATGGAATACTATTGAGCCATAAGAAACAACATATAGGTTAGGTTCAGGAGAGCCTGGACTTACATGAACTGATGCAAAATGAAGTGAGTAGAACCAGTAGAACAAAATATCAGTAATAGCAATATTACATGATTATCAACTGTGAAAGATTAAACCAATATCAGCAAAGCAAATTTCCAGGATACCCACAAGGGACTCATGATGAAATAACTGTTGCAGATCAAAACATGTCATCTTCCACTTTATTTCCTTCATGACTTTTTATTTTATGTGTGATATGTGTCTTCTATAATGACATAAGCAAATAATATGAAATGGTGTGGAGTCAAGATAGCAGTTTAGAAGAGGAAGAAGCCTAATCCTCTGTGGCTATCCTTCCACACCAATCAAAAGAAAGTGCTTAAAAAAGAAGAGAAATCCAAACACAACAACAGTATGGAGCCATAGGACTCTCCTACTCAATTCAGCTTTAAAGGTACACAGAGAAAGTTTAAATCTAGAGTATAGGGGAAGGGCCCAGAGCCTATACCCCACCTACTGCATTGATACTTATGGTAGAACTGGGATGGCACTGATCTCAGGGTGAAGGCTGCAACTATGATGGAGCACCTTGACCAAGACTGGAAGAGAGGTAACTGGCAGAGAAAAGAAGAGGGGAGGGCTGATTGGTTACTACCTTCAGCCCCCTACCTTCATATTCAGCCTCTGTGTGAAACTGGGGAAGAGCTGGCCTCAGAGCAAATTAGCTCAGCAAGTCAGAACAGATCTAATCCAGTGTGCTAGCAGCGCAGAAAAGAAGCCTCTTTAGGGCAGAAAAGCTAAAACTCAAAGATTCAGCAAACAAACAGAGGATTAAGTATACAGCCAGCCCACAAGGAGGGGGAAAGAAGAAAATATATGAGTAAACAAAAGAAGAAAAAAAAGAAAATTACAATTGAAAGCTTCAATTTAGATAAACAACAAAGAAGAGATGGAACAGAGGAGGAACAAGAACATCAAGCAAAATCTCAAAACTTCCAACATTGGACTCAGGCTCTGGAAGAGCTAAAAAAGAATTAAAAAGAAAAACACATAAGACAGGTTGAAGAAAATTGGGGAAAGTACTTAAAAAGCAAAATAGGTAATCTGGAAACAGAGGCTCATAAACCAAAACAAGAAAATAGTATTTTAAAAGACAGAACTGACCAGTTTGAAAATGAGACAAAAAATTAAACTATGGAAAGAATTATTTACAAAGAAAAACAGAATAAAAGGAAAAGGAGGATCAAAAATTTATGGATGAAATTCAGTCTTTAAAAATTAGAATTGAAAAATTAGAAGGTAATGACTTCACAAAGCATTAAGAATCTATAAAACAAAATCAAAAGAAAGAAAAAAATAGAAGAAAGTATGAAATACCTCAATGTGAAAACAAATGACCTGGGAAATAGATCCAGGAGAGACAATTTAAGAATTATTGGACTACCTGAAGGCCAATACCAAAAGAAAAAAAAAAGGCTAGACATTATCCAAGAAAACTGCCCCAATATTCTTGAAGAAGAGGATAAAGTAGAGATTGAAGAATCCACAGATCACCCTCCTGCATTAAATCCCCAGTTGACAATGCCCAGGAATGTTGTACCCAAGTACAAGAACCTCAGGATCTAGGAAAAGATACTACAAGCTACTGAAAAGAAATCATTCAGATATCATGGAGTTAAGATTAGGATAACACAGGACCTGACTACATGTACTCTGAAGGATCAGAAGGCATTTAATATATTTTGGAAAGCAAGAGAACTGGGTCTACAATCAAGAATGAACTACCCATGGCCTCAGACACTTCCCAGCTGTGTGACCCTGGGCAAGTCTCTTGACCCCCATTGCCTACCCTTACCACTCTTCCACCTATAAGTCATTACACAGAACTTAAGGGTTTAAAATTTTAAAAAAAGCTTATTAAAAAAGAATGAACTACCCAGCAAAATTGACAATATTCTTGCAGGGGGAAGTATAGTTATTTAATAAAATAGAAGACTTCTAAGTATTCCTAAAGAAAAGACCCGACTTGAACAGAAAATTTGATGCTCAAACACAGAACTCAAGAGAATCACAAAAAGATAATTAAGAAAGGGGAAAAAATTAAGGGACCTAGTAAGTTCAAATGATCTATATTCCTATAAGAAAAGATGATATAGGTTATTGTTGGTTGTTATTATCATCAGGGCAGCTAGAAGAAGTATACTAAGAGGATACCATGAAAAACTGTACAGGATGTTATGTGAAAAATATATATAAAATATATAAAAAACTAGGGGTAAAAAAGAGGATAATACTAAGAGAAATGGGAAAAGAGATTCTTATTCTTAATTCTTCATTATCTTTTAATTATGTTTTTAAGAATAAGAGATAATTAAGAATATATATTCATAAAGAAGTACATGGAGGTAGGAGGGAGAAGACCAATACAATGGAAGGGTGAAGAGGCAGGCTACAGAAAATACTTAAATCTAATGTGCATTGAATTTGACTCAGAAAGGAAAGAACAATCAGATCCATTTGGGGCAGAAAATTGTATCATGCCCTATAGAGAAATATAAGGGTAATAAAAAGGCTGGTGGGGAGGGGAGCAATACAAAGGAGGGAAAGGTTATGGAGTCATTAAAAAGGCTCTATGCAGTGGTTCCCAAACTTTTTTGGCCTACTGTCCCCTTTCCAGAAAAAAATATTACTTAGCCCCCTGGAAATTATTTTTTTAAATTTTAATAGCAATTAAAAAGAAAGATAAATGCACCTGTGGCCATCACTGCTCCCCCTGGATTGCTGCAGCACCCACCAGGTGGTGGTAGCAACCACTTTGGGAATAACTGCTCTCTAGTAAAAGGGAAATAAATAAAAGGGGTGGTGGTGGAAAGGGAAGTAGTATTATGGAGAGGAAAAGGAAGAGATTGACTAAAGATTAGGGCAGAGAAAAAAAGAGAATAAAAGTAAAAGAAGATTCATAGTCACTAAATTCGGTTATATGTTTTGCTTCATTTAAAACACTAAGTGACCTATACAAATGATCAGTTGCTGCCGTTATCTGAATGCATTTGATGACTCATTAAAGAGGGATAAATTTGTTTAAAACAGGAATTTTGAATTGTTTTCCTAAAAGTGGAACTGAGCTTATCCTGATCCATTCTATTTTGTTGTCTCCCCTGTAAGCAATGTAACATTTTAACCAATAGCATTTCAAATATGCCTCATTTCATTAGGCATTCTTTTTTTGGTCCATCAATAGAGGGAAACTAATCAATCCAAATGAAGGGCTTCAACGTATCATTAGTTTAGCACTTTGACCAACTAAAGAGACAAGTACGCAACATATGTAGGTATCAACAAATATTTGTGGGTGTAGCTATCATATTTTTGAAATTGCATCACTGATTATTGACTAGTATTTACTTACTTTTATTATCTGACATTAATTGAACAAATGTAGTGCACTGGATAGAGAATTTATATCATAGTCAGGAAGGCTATAAAACAACTTACATATCTTCTCAATGCCTAAATAAATTTATCTAAGTAAATGAATAAAATCAGAAGACTTATAGAGACAGAAATTCTACTGGATAAAGCTATCATCTTAGAGAAAAGACACCCTGGGTTCAAATTTGCTTCATATATTGGGCATAGATATAGGATCCTGAGGAGACCATGAAGCTGATTTCTATGGTCTCTAAAGTCCCTTCTACCTCAAATATCTATAATTCCATATCACAAGGATAATAAAATATGACCAGATGGATTTTAAACCAAGAATGCCTGGATTTTGCAATATTGGGAAAACTATCAGTATAATTGGCAATATAACAAATTCAATAGAAACCAAATTATAATCTCAAAAGATGTAGAAAAAAATTTAAAAAATACAACAATTCCTATTTAAAACACTAAGAGAGGGGGCAACTGAGTGGCTCAGTGGATTGAGAGGAAGGCCAAGAGATAGGAGATTCTGGGTTCAAATATAAGCCTCAGATATTGTCTAGCTATGTGATCCTGGCAAGTCATTTAATTGCCATTGCCTGGCCATTACTGCTCTTCTGCCTTAGAACCTATACATGGTGTTGACTAAAAAATGAGAGGTAATGAGTAAAAAAAAACACACTAAGAGAACATTGGAATGTATGGGAAAATTCTCAAATAATATCTATCTAAAACCATCAGTAAGCATTATCTTTATGGAGAATAACTAAGAAGTATGCCCAATAAGATCAGGAATGAAGCAAAGATGCCTATTATTACCACTATTAATCATATTGGACAAGAAATGTCAACTACATCAATAAGAGGAAACAAAAAAAAGTGGAAGGAATTATAATAGGCAATGAATTATCACTCTTTGTAGATGATACAAAGGTATACTCAGAGAATCCTAAAGAATCAGCCAAAAAACTAATCAAAACAATGAATAACTTTAACAGTTTCAGAATATAAAATAAACCCACATAAATCACCACCATTTCTATATACTACCAAAAAATTCCAATAGCAAGGGATAGAAAGAGAAATCCCATTTAAAATAATAGTAGATAATATAAAATACATTGGATGGAGTCTACCTGTAAAGAAAAATTTGGGAACTACATGATAACTACAAAACATTTTTCTTCCAAAGTCAGATCTAAACAATTGAAAAAATATTATTTGTTCATGGATAGGCCATGCCAATTAAATTAAATTAAAATGACAATTCTATCTAGTTACTTTATCGATTGAGTTTCATACCAAACTACCAAAGAATTATTTCATAGAGGTAGAAAAAAATAATAAAATTAATCTGGAAAAACAAAAGGCCAAGAACATCAAGAGAATTAATGGGAAAAATATGAAGGAAGATGGCTTAGCTATACCAAACCTATTATCTATTATAAAGTGGTAACTATCAAAACAATCTGGCACTATCTAAGAAATAGAATAGCAGACCAATGGAATAGATTAAGCACTCAAAATGTAGTAGTATAGGACAATGGTAACATAGTATTTGATAAACCCAAAGATCCATGCTTTTTGAAGAAAACTTACTAGTCAAAAAAAACTGTTAGGAAAACTGGAAAAGTTAGACAGAAATTAGGCACAGAATCTAGAACAATGACTCATGCCATATTCCAAGATAAAGTCAAAATAGATACATTATTTAGAAATACAAGGGGATACCATAAATAAAGTAGGGGAACATAGAATAGTTTATCTATCAGACCTATGGATATGAAGAATTTATGTCTAAACAAGACATAGAGAACATTATGAGATATAAAATTGATGACATTGACTACATTACATTAAAAAGATTTTGCACAAACAAAACTAATGCAAGCAAGTAGAAAGGAAATAAAATGTGAAAAAATATATAATACTTGTCTCTGGTAAAGGCTTTATTTCTCATTTATATAAACTGAGTGAAATTTATAAAAAATACAAAGCATTCCAAGAATGACAGTCAATAGTCAAAGGATTTGAACAGGTAATTGGGGTGGACTGGAAAAATTGGGACATTAATACACTGTTAGTGGAGCGGTGAATTAATGTAACCATTGTGGAGAGCAATTTAGAACCATGGAAGAAGTCCATAAAACTGTGTAAATCCTTTGATCCAATAATATTACTACTAGGTTTGTATCCCAAAGAGATCAAAGATAGGATAAAAATTTACTTGTACCAAAATATTTATAGTAGCTCTCTTTGTGGTGGCAAAGAAATGGAAACTGAAGAGATGTTCACCAAGTGGGGAAATGTTAAACAAGTTGTGGTATTTGAGCATAATGGATTGTGCTGTAAGAAATGATAAACAATATAATCACATAAAACCTGGAAAGAATTATATAAACAATGCAAAGTGAAGTCAGGAGAACCAGGAAATGTTGTAGACAGTAAGCAACAAAGTAAGATGAACAACTGTGCATGGCTTAACTATTATCAGCAGTGTAATGATGTGGGACAACTCCAAAGGACTCATCATGAATAAAGCTATTCACTGCTGTAGAAGGAACTGATAAAATCTGGACAGAGATAGAAGCATGTCATTCTTCACTTTATTTCCTTCATGAATTTTTTCTTTAGTGTGATATGTATTTTCTTTCATAACATGATGAACATGGAAGCATGTATTGTATAATAACACATGTATGACCTATGCCAAGGGTTAGGGGTGAGAAGGATGGAGAGAACATGGATCATGGCATATCATAAGAAAATTATTAAAAATTGCATCAATATGTTATCTTGAAAAATTAAATTAAAAACTATAATCTTGTAATATGGGATTTATGACCCCTTTGAACAGAGTTTAGATTCAATGGCAGTAGAAGTATCTTACTATGAACTTCACATATCAAAGGAATCACAGTTTTTAACTTACTGGCTCCACTTTTTATCTGACAAATGGGTATAACCATATTGAATTAACTAATTACATTGATCCATTTACAGGTTCATGAAAATAATATTCCATCTCCCATTTTTATGTCTTTATTTTACTGTCTCTAATGCGTAGAAGTCTCTCCTTCATCAGTCTCTTAATTTCCCTAACTTCTTTAAAGATTTAGTTGAAATTCTACCTTTAGAATGAAACCTTTTCCTACTATTCCCTAATCCCACATATGCCAGTGCTTTATCCTCTGAAATTATATCTGCTCCCTCTCTATCTTTTATATACTTTAGTATTTACATGTGGCTTTCTCCAATACAAGCTTCTTGAAGGCAGGAAGTATTTTCTTTCTTGTTGTACTGAAAACTTATCAAAGTGCCAGGCACCCAGATTTAGGAGTGTGCTGGCAAATGACAAAGGGCAAATGGTAAAAACAACAGCTTCACTCAAAAAATGTGTCCACAGCACATTTTAAAGATAGATTGTCATTATTGGCATTTTCTCCATCAATTTCTTACATCTAGAAAATCAACAAAGCAATAAATCAAGCCCGAATAGTGCTGTTTGCCCATTAAACTGTGATATTTTGTCTTTTGCTTTTCTTTGAATCTTTTCCACTTATCACAGTGCCTGACATACTGAAGCACTCGATAAGTGTTTATTGATTTATTGATTGATTCTGGAGGTATAAATGCTCACACTGAAAATGTAAAAGTTGGATTTTGTTCTAGTTGACTCTAACATACTCCTGTAAGAGTTCAATAAATGCTTGTTTGATTGACTAACTACAGAGTTGTGAAGAAAGCATTTTTTAAACGCTAAAGAAATGTAAGCTGCAAATTGCTACATTTTCAATAGACTTCTGAGGTTTGAAGAGGAAAGGAAATCAAATCCCTTAGGGTGCTGGGCCTGAAGCTTCTTTAGGAAAAGAAATTACAAATATATAAATGTATATATTTATACTCTCTTACTGTAAGAAGTAGCAGGAGGAAAAAAAACCATTTGGGTATCTCTTGCTTATTTTAAAACAACACTTCATTAGAGCAAGGAAAAGAACAATAAGGTGCTAAAAAGAAATCAAAACATTTTAATTTTAAATATCCCTATGCAATTTGAAAGTCAAGAAGTGAGAAATACCTAATGGTTTATCCTTCATTTTTTTTTTCTTTCTTAGACACTACAATTTGATATTTTAAGTTTATGTTTAGGCATTTTGTATTATTGCAGTTTGTAAGTTAAATAATACTTTTCTAGAATTGTATATGCTATTAAAAATAAAAACTAATTATAACAATACTAGTGTTGCTTTAATTACTTGTTTGGGAAATCAAGGGAAAAGGTGGAAAATCATTTTTCCTAAGAACCTGATATTAGTTAAGGAAGTACAATTTGAGAATTTAGATCAATGTTTTTCAATTTCAGTCAAGAGATGGACCAATAGTGCTAAATGTTTATTTAAAATCCCCATGTAAATGACACATATAAAAACCAGTGGAAATGTGTGTCAGCTATGGGGGGTTGGGAGGTGGAGGGGAGAGTAAGAACATGAATCATGTACCCATGGAAAGATTTTGTAAAAAATAAAAATACATAAAAAACAATTTATAATAGGAAAAAAAATAAAATCCCCATCCATATGCGTATGGATACTTAAATCCAATTTAATGGCAACTGAAATAACTGGGTGAAGTACTAAAAATAAAAAAAATAATAAAGCTGCCAACTTGCTGCTGGCAAATCTCTATATCAACCTTGGAAAAGATTTTATAAACAGAAGATGGATATGTTTGTAGAAACTCCCACCCTGTTTTCTTCTCCATGGGGCATAACAAGAAGATGAGTGAAAGCTAGCAGGGTTTAGGAAAGCAATGCTTGATTCCCTACTTTGGGATGAGATCACTAACTATGCAATATATTTCTTTTTTACCACTTAAGAGAAAGTTATGAAAATGCTATATACTCACTGATATTACTAGCATTTGGTGAAAACATTTTATGTTCTGCCACAATCCCTACAATACCCTTCACTTCATAAATCTTGAGGAAAACATTCATTATAAATTAGTGACTACATGTTCAAAATCAAAGTATCTCAACTTGACTCATATTCATGCAAGACAAACTGATTTGCAAATTAATTGAACTTACAGTGGTTACAATAGAAGAGAAAAAACTCAGCTACTTCATGATTAGGGAACAAAGGTTAAGGTGGTGATGGCAAACCTATGACACGTGTGTTAGCTCTGATATGTGTAATCATTTTTGATGACATATGGCCACATGCAGCCACATATAGAGAAGTATGGGGCCACATGTAGAGGATGAAAAATTTGATGTAGTGTAGTGTAGACACTGTATGCACTATAGATGACAATTCTACCTATATTAATTTACCTATTTTGGTTTATTAAATATAGTTATATATTACAATTATACAGTTTTGTTAAACTATAAATATCATGAAATTGTGGTTTTTTCCTCTAAGTAACACACCACCTGAGTTATGCTTGGCTTTTTGGAAAATTTTGACATACCAGGCTCAAAAGGTTGCCCATTATGTGTTAAGGTATACTACATGTACCAGAATACTCTAACTGATTTATCTAGAAGAGTGTAGTTCAATTCAACAAAACATTATAAATGGCCTATTATGATAAAGGCCTGGTGTTAGTTGCCAGGGAAAATGACAAATAACATAGGCCCTGACCTCAAAATGTTTATAATTTAGGATGGAGAAAGGTGCAGGGGGGAAACCTCTATCAAAAACTATAACTCAAAATGAGAGTCATTCAAAGGAGAGAGAGAAAGACTTGAGAAGAGAGATCCCACACCTTTGTGTTGGGATGAAAGTAGGCATCGGGAAAGGGGAAAAAAAACTAAACTAAACTGAGTGTTCTAAAAATTTGACAGTATTACAGGGAAGCCAATAAATTATGCATTTAAACTTTAGTCATTAAAAAGTGGTAGTGCAATTTTCACAAGATTTCTAAGACAGACATAATTCAAATATATATCTATTTATAGCAGGCCCAAGTTACCACCAATAGTCTTCTAGATGGTAGTAGGGGAGGTTGGGAAGAAGGGATGAATAGAAAAGGAAGGCACAAAAGAAGTACAACACATGGTCTAGAAAATAAAACATTTATAGAGTGATCTGATTTGATTATAGAACAAATACATACATTTCAGTTGAACCAATCACCCCTTTACCTCAAAGTTTATAGCTGATCAAGATCATAAAGTCTGTGTAATTCTGATCGTTCCATTCTTTAAATGGACCAAGACTATTTAATTCAACTAACAATAATATTCAATCCAGTTCTTTTCATCAAAAATCCTTACCCTGTATAAACATAGCAGAAAAGATTTGAAATAAGCATGCAGTAATTTAGAGTATATGCACTCACAATTACATGGACTCTTTCCCAAGAAACAGCCAACTAATTGAAACAAAGGGTTGGCATTGGCTTGAATTGCAATTACTTCAATTCTCCACAACTATTTAAGGTAGGATACTCTATCATGCATAAAAAAGACATTGTTCTTGAGCATCAAATGCTATAGAATTGTGTTTCAAAAAAAAGGTAGGCATTAAGTGAGACTAGTGAAAAAAATAAAAGATTCAAATTCCGGTCTTGGATTGCAAGAGAAAATTATACCCAGAAGAAGTTGCAGGTCAAAAGACTAGGTTTCAGAACTGATTCCATTAGAGGCCAGTTGTGTGACTGAGAGGAAGACTATATGCTGGGTCAAGTCATTAAACCAGGTCAATTTGGAATCACTGAATATTTAACAAGCCCTAGAAATGTACCCAGCATTATTGATGGTACTTGAATATAGAAAAAAAGTGGTTTCTACCCTGGAGGGGCTTTATATTATATTGAGGAATTAGCTTTTCTACAAGAAATAAGAAATGGAAGAATTCAACATAGCATGCTACTCATCTCAGGATTATGGGGAAAGCTCTTTATGATTCTGAAAGTGTTGTATAAATTTGAATTATTGTTATAATCAAGGGCTAAATTGTGTGATACAGATAATTAGTGAAAATTATATGGCTAATTGAGCCAACAAAAATTGACTTTGGCCTCAATTTCCTATAATAGGTGAATTCATTTTTCCTAAATTATCTGAATAATCTCTTGTTATGAGTATAGCCTATCCCGACTTACACAACCAGTTAAACTACATAACTGAAGTAATCAATATTAGTACTACCAATCAAATCAGTGTAATCTCTTTCTGCTTCCTCTTCATACGTCTATCCATCTGCTTAGGCGCATTCCCCAAAGATTAGCATGCTCAAACACTCAAAATTTCTCCATCACAATGATACTGAACCTCCAGTGGCTAAAAATCATTCCTCTCTTCCCAAGCTCTGTAGCCTCCTTCTTTTTTCCCCATTCAATTCAACACTGTCTCTCAAAATTTCACTCCGCTTTTGGGTGCTCTTCCACAGTACCTTCCGTAACTCCCACTCTATAAATAAGAAATTTCTTTTCAATTTAAACCTCTATCTCTCTTATTCCATCTTTTAGAATCAACTGAGACTTATTTGCTTCTAGATCCTATATTCATGGATATCTTTCTACTACTATCTGCATTTTCTGACCCAATTCCCTGGCACCAAATTCATTGTTCCTGGTGAGGGAACTAAGATACCTTTTTTCACATCATTATTTCCATATTCTTCAAAATTTATTATTCAGTCCTGATCCTGTTGACTATTTCTTATCCCCTCACAAGACATTTTTCTTTCTTTTTATTTTTTTTAACCTTTACCTTCTGTCTTAGAATCAATACTAAGTTTCAATTCCAAGGCAGAAGAGCAGTAAAGGCTACACAATTTGGAGTTAAGTGTCTTGTCCAGAATTATAAAGTTAAGAAGTGTCTGAAGCCATATTTGAATCTAGAATCTCATATTTCCAGGCCTCACTCTCTATCCATTCAGCCATATTGTTGCCACAACTCTCCCTTCTTTTTCAGTGAGTTCAATCTTTACTTATCTCCCTCTCTACTAAACTTCTGTCCTCAGAAATAATCAATCCATAAACACTTATTAAGAGTTGCAGGTTAAGATGACAAGAGAATATAAAGAAGGGGCATATTCTCCTCACCACCAACCGACATAAAGATTCTCAAAAGGACAAAAATCAAAATCAAACAAGTGAAGGGGTTCTGGCATGGAATTCAACCTTGAAGGGAGGCAGGGTTTGGGCATTTCCACACTATAAGGGGGTAAAATTACACCTATCAAAGTTCGAGCAGATCACCCCTCTCCCATCCCACCTACCAAGCCAGATCAGGGTGAGGGTCATGGCAATCTCTAAATTCTACTGACCTGGCTTAGAGTACCACAGACTTAACTCTGAAGGTAGTGCAAGTTTTTGTCAGGAAGACTTGGAACCTGAGGCTGAAGAACATGGAGCATAGGTGTGGAGTCAAGGCAGACCTGGGTTGGCAACAACAGACTCAACAGAGACTGGAAAAATAGCCCAAGGGCAAAACTCTTTAAAGCTCACTACACCAAGATATGCCTCCTCACCTCACTAAGACTTCAGGCTGGGAAACCAAGATAATACAGAGAAAGAAAGAAAGAAACCCAGGATTAGGCACCAACACAGAGGGACCGCAATCTACAAGTACCAAAAGAAATAAACTGCAACAGAAAAAGTCTTTGACCTTGGATAATGTCTATGGAGAAAAAAGAGTAGAGTATAGAAAACAAATCAGAGAGTGACAAATAAGTACACACAACCAAACTTTCCAAAAAAATGGAAATTGGTCACAGGTTCTTCAGAAACTCAAAAAGGAGTTCAAGAACTGAGTAAGAAAGATGGAAGAAAAATGGGAAGAAAAGTAGGAAATAGAAATGAAAGTAAATAAAAAAGAAAATAACAGTTTAAAAGACAGAATCTCCCACTTGGAAAAAGAAGCACAGAAATCACACAAATTAATAAGCAAATTGGAGACCAGAATCAACCTGCTGAAAGCCATGAAAAGCAGGATATGCCAAACAAAAAAGGAAAATGAAAAGATCATAGCTGAAAATCTAGTCTTTAAGGACTAGATTTGGGCAATGAGAAGCCAGTGATCTCACAAGACAGCAAGAATTAATAAAGGAAAATCAAAAGAATGACAAAAAGGAGGGAAATGTGAAATATCTCTTTGAAAAGACAAATCACCTAGAAAATAGATGTAGGAGAGACAATTTGAGAACCAACTGTCTATCTGAAAAGCTGGAAAAAATAGAAGCCTTGAGTCATATTACAAGAAATTATCTAGGAAAACTGCCCTGATATTCTTGAACAAGAGGACAAAATAGATATAGATAGAGTCAATAGATCACCCTCTACATTAAATCCTCAAAACACAACCTTCAGGAATGTAATTGCCAAATTCAAGAGCTGCCACACCAAAGAAAAAATATTGCAAGCAGCTAGAAAGAGACAATTCAGATATCAAGGAGCCCAATTAGTATTACACAGGATCTGGCAGCCTCCACACTAAAGGGGCAAGAGATTTAGAATATATTATTCAGGAAGACAAGAAAATTGGATCTATAACCAAAAATCACCTACTCATCAAAACTGATTAAATACTTCAATACGAAACTTTGGGCATTTAACAAAATAGAAGATTTACAAGTATTTCTAAAGAAAAGATCAGAACTAAATGGGAAATCTGATGTCCAAATATAAAATTCAAGAGAAACATGAAAAGGTAAACAAAAAATAAGGAAAAAGTTTTAAGGGCTTGAGTAATGTCAAATTGTTCATATTCCTATATGGAAAAATGATATTTGTAACTCTCAAAGATTATTCTTACTATTAGAGTTGATAGAAGAATTATTCATAGTCATAGGTTGAGGTACTAACTGGTATAAGATGATATGTTAGAAAAAGGGAGGAATAGAAGATGGCACCAAGAGAAACTTGAAGGAACAAGAAAAATAGGATAAATTATAACATATAAAGAGGCATATGGGAGGGGGAGGGGAAGAATACTATTATAAGAAGGAGAGGAAGAGAGTGGTAATAGGTAATACTTAAACCTTACTTTCAGTGGAATCAATTCTGAGAGGGAAGAGCATCTACATCCATTGGGGTATAGAATTCTATCTTACCCTACAAGGAAGCTGAGAGGGAAAAACCAAGGGTGGAGAGTGGGGCAGGGAGTATTAAAAGGGAGAGAAAGGTAGCAGGGAGGGAATTTAATAGACCTTAAAGAAAAATAAAAGGGAAATAAGAAGAGAGGGGGTAGGAAGGGAAGTAAAATAAGGGTATGAATTAGTGGGACTGATTAAAAGCAAAACACTGGTGTACAAGGAAATATTGAAAGAAGAAAAGGCAGAAAAAATAGGCAATCAAAATGATAGGGAATACACAAGTGGTAATCATAACTCTGAATGTGAATGGGATTGACTCACCCATAAAACAGAAGCAGATAACAGAGTGGATTAGAAACCAAAATCATACCATATGTTGTCTACAAGAAACACACATGAGGCAGTTAAACATATACAGGGTAAAGGTAAGAGGCTGGAGTAAAATTTATTGGACATCAACTGAGAAAAAGAAGGCAGGTTTTACAATCATGATATCTGACAAAGTCAAAGTAAAAATAGATCTGATTAAAAGAGATAGGGAAGGCAATTACAACTTAAAAAAAAGGTAGTATAGACAATGAAGAAATAGCAGTACTTAACATGTATTAATCAAATGGCATTGCATTCATATTTTTAAAGGAGAAGCTATTGGAACTTAAGGAGGAAATAGATAGTAAAACTATACTACTGGGAGATCTGAAACTTCCACTATCAGATCTAGACAAATCAAACCAAAAATAAATAAGAAAGAGGTTAAGAGATGTGAATGAAATCTTAGAAAAAATTAGAATTAATAGATGTCTGGAGAAAAATAAATAGGGACAAAAAGAAATACAACCCCTTTTCAATAGCACCTGGTATATTTGCAAAGTATGACCATGTACTAGAGCATAAAAACATTGCAATACATGCAAAAAAGCAGAAATAATAAATGAAACTTTTTCAGATCATACTGAAATAAAATTATAATTAATAAGGGTCTAAAATTAATTGAAAATTAAATAATATGATTTTCCAAAATTGATTGGTTAAAGAACAAATCATAGAAACAATAATTTCACTGAAGACAATGACAATGAGGACACTTCATATAAAATCTATGGGATGCAGCCAAAGCAGTACTCAGGGGAAATTTTATATTCCTTATTATTATATCAACAAATCAGAGAGGGGAGAACTGGGCATGCAAATTAAAAAACTAGAAAGAGAACAAATTAAAAATCTCCAGATAAAAAATAAATTGGAAATCCTAAAAATCAAAGAAAATAGTGAAATTGGAAGTAAAAGAACTATTGGTTATAAAAATAAGATCAGGAGGTACTTTGAAAAAAAAACAACAAATAAAATAAAGTACTGGTTAATCTAATAAAAAAGAAGAAAATAAAAAAAACAGTAACAAAGATGAAAAGGGCAACCTCATCTCTAATGAAGAGGAAATTAAGGTAATTATTTAGAAAAATTTTGCCCAATTATACAGCAATAAATATGGGAAAATAAGTGAAATGGATGAATATTTACAAAATATATTTTGCCTAGACTAATAGAAGAGAATATAGAATACTTAAATAACCCCATATCAGAAAAAGAAATTGAACAAGCCATCAAAGAACTCCCTGAGAAAAATTCCCCAGGGCTAGATGGATTTACAAGTGAAATCTATCAAACATTTAAAAACAACTATTCCCAATACAATACAAAATATTTGACAAAATAAGCAAAGAAGCAATTTTACCAAATTCCTTTTGTGAATCAAATATGGTACTGATTCCAAACCAGACAGACCAAAAACAGAGAAAGAAAACTATAGACCAATATCCTTAATGAACATAGATGCAAAAATCTTACATAGAATATTAGCAAAAAGACTCCAACGAGTGATCACAAGGATTATCCACTGTGACCAGGTGGGATTTATACCAGGAATGCAACGGTGGTTTATTATTAGGAAAATCATCCACATAATTGACCATATGGACAACCAAACCAACAGAAATGATATGATTATCTCAATATATGCAGAAAAAAAAGCCTTTGACAAAATACAACACGCTTTCCTTTTGAAAATACTAGAAACTATAGGAATTGATGGGTCATTCCTAAAAAAATAATAAACAGTATATATTTAAAACCATTAGCAAGTGTCATCTGCAATAGGAATAAGTTAGAGGCCTTCCCAATAAGATTAGTAGTGAAGCAAGGTTGCCCATTATCACCTCTATTATTTAACATTGCACGAGAAAAACTACTAGTAGCAATTAGAGAAGAAAAATAAAATGAAGGTATTAAAATAGGCAATGAGGAAACTAAATTATCATTTTTTGCAGATGATATGATGATCTACATAAAAAATCCTAGAGAATGAACTAAAAAGCTAATGGAAATAATCAACAGCTTTAGTAAAGTTACAGCATACAAAATAAACCCAAACAAATCATTAGCATTTCTATATCCTTCCAACACCACTTAGCAGCAAGAGTTAGCAAGAGAAATTCCATTTAAAGTCACCTTAGAGAATATAAAATATGTAGGAATCTATTTTCCAAGAAAAACACAGGAATTATATGAAAATAACTACAAAAACTTTCCACACAATTAAAAGTAGATCTAAGTAATTGGAAAAACATTAATTGCTCATGGATAGGACAAGCTATAATAAAAATGACTATCCCACCCAAATTAATTTACTTATTCAGTACCTATTGAACTACCAAGAAACTTTTCTTTATTGCATTAGAAAAAATTATAGCCAAGTTCATTTAGAAGGACAAAAGATCAAGAATATTAATGGAAATATTGAAAAAATGCGAAGGATGGGGGGAGGGCTAGCAGTACCAGGTCTTAAACTGTACAAAAAGCCATGATGAAAACAATATGGTACTGGCTAATAGACAGAAGGGAGGATCAATGGAATAGACTTGGGGTAAATGCTCTCAACAAGATAGTATATGAAAAACTCAAAGATTCCAGCTTTTGGGACAAGAATCCTTTGTTTGACAAAAACTGCTGGAAAAATTGGAAAACAGTATGGAAGTGACCAGGTCTAGATCAACATCTCACACGCTATACCAAGATAAATTCAGAATGGGTAAATGACTGAAATATAATGAAGGAAACTATAAGTAAATTAGGTGAATATAGAATAGTATACCTATCAGATCTATAGGAAAGGAAATATGTTAAGACAAATCAAGAGATAGAGAATATTACAAAATTTAAAATGAATATTTTTGATTATATTAAATTGAAAAAGGTTTTGTACAAACAAAACCAATGTAAGCAAAATTAGAAGGGAAGCAACAAATTGGCAAAAAATCTTCATAACAACAACCTCTGACAAAGGTTTATTTTCTCAAATATATAAAGAACCAAATCAATTGCACAAAAATAAAAATCAAGCCATTCCCCAATTGATAAATGGCCAAGGAACATGAAAAGTCAGTTTTCAGAAAAAGAAATCAAAACTATCAATAAGTACATGAAAAAGGGTTCTAAATCTCTTATAATTAGAGAAATGCAAATCAAAACAACTCTGAGGTACCAACTCACACCTAGAAGATTGGCTAATACGACAGCAAATGAAAGTCATAAATGTTGGAGAGGATGTGGCCAATTGGGACACTAATACACTTCTGGCATAGTTGTGAATTGATCCAACCTTTCTGGAAGGCAATTTGGAACTATGCCCAAAGGGCTTTAGAAGACTGCCTGCCCTTTGATCCAGCCATACCACTGCTAGGTTTGTCCACCAAAGAGATAATAAGGAAAAAGACTTGTAAAAAATATTTATAGCAGTGCTCTATGTGGTGGCAAAAAATTGGAAAATAAGGGAATGCCCTTTGATTGGGGAATGGCTGAAAAAATTGTGCTATCTGTTGGTGATGAATTGTGCTAACAGAAAAAATGAACTGGAGGAATTCCATGTGAACTGGAATGACCTACAGGAATTGATGCAGTGAGAAAAGAGCAGAACCAGGAGAATGTTCTACACAGAGACTGATATACTGTGGCACAATTGAACACAATGGATTTCTTGACTAGCAGCAATACTATGATACAGGAAAATTCTGAGGGACTTACGAGAAAGAACATTATCCACATCCAGAGAAAGAACTGAGGGAGTAGAAACACAGAAGAAAAACATTTCCTTCATCACATAGTTTGATGGGGATATGATTGGGCATGTTGACTTTAAATGATCACTCTATTGCAAAGTCTTGACCAATGATACATGTCAAACCCAATTGAATTGCTCACTGACTATGGGAGTGGGAGGGAAGAGGAAAAGGAAAGAATATGAATTATGCATCCACAGAAAAAATATTCTTAATTAATTAATTGAATAAATTTTAAAAATTTTAAAAATTAACACTCTCTGAAGACAGTATTGATCACCATGTCCTCTTGTATACAGTCTCCTCTCTAGGTGTTCATGCCATTACCTTTATCAATTTCTATTTCTAGGTTTGTGACCATTACTCTTAGTCTCCTTTGTTGAATCTTCCTCATGGTCACATCCAATTGCCAAACGTCTTTTCCACAACTGTCTTAGGTTCTCTTCTCTTTTCATTCTATACTATCTCATTTGGTAATTCATCAGTTCATATGTGTTCATCCTCTTTTCTCTGTAGATAATTCTCAAATCTGTATATCTATTCTTAGCTTCTTTACTGAGCTCCAGTCCCATACCACCAAGTCCCTGTTGGATATCTCAAACTCAGCATGCACAAAATGAAATTCATTACCTTTCTCTCAAATCTTTCCCTTTTCCCATCTTCCCTAGTTTTTTTGTTGTTTTGTTTTTTTCATTTGGACAACTATTCTCCCAGTTTCCCATATCTTTTCACATTTCAAGCTGAACCCAGCCTTTCCCCTTACTATCTCTCCAGAATTCTTATACTTTACTCCTTTCTTCATAAAATACTATCCAACAATACCAATCTACTGGTGTTCATTATACATTTGACTGTATGCATTTTGAATGGCTGTCTACCAAACCTGGAATGGTTTTTCTCTTTATCTCTGCTTTCCAACATTTACTTTAAGATTTAACCCAGATGCCAAATTCTGAAAGATGCCTTTTCTAGTCCTGACTTGTTAATACTTTCCCTCCAAAATTACCTTCCACTTGTACTATGCATGTACATGGTACATATGCTTGTGTACATATGTATATGTATGTATATATGTATAATATATATTTGTGTGTATGTAATATATGTTTATGACTATATAATATAGTTATGTATGCATATGTTTATCTATGTTGTATGTGCATAGTAATTTGCATGATTTTTCCCATTAGAATGCAAATGCCTTAAAGGCAATAATTTTGGTTTTGACTTTATATCCTCAGCGGCTAGCATAGTGCTTAGAATATATTCGACAAGTGGTAAATGTTTGTGATCATTTAGATTTCATTAATGTTCTATTGCTAATGCTGTCTTACAAAACTTCAATTGTATGCCCCTTTCCTTCCATATTAATTGAGGGTCTTGACTCGTGCTATTTGAAAAGACTGATACCCTTCCATGAGAGTATTCTCTGATCTCTTCATCACACATTCCTTTAATATCATCTCCCAATATTTCCTCTTCTACTGTATTCTCTAATGAAGTGGTTCCCAAACTTTTTGGCCTACCACCCCCTTTCCAGAAAAAATATTACTTAGTGCCCCCTGGAAATTATGAAACTATTTATTGAACTCAGAAAAGAATGTAATACAAAAAAAGTGTGGCCATCACTGCCTTCCTGGATCGCTGCAGCACCCACCAGGGGGCGTTAGTGCCCACTTTAGGAATTACTACTTAAATGAATCAATAGCCCTTCACCTTGCCAAGGCCAAAAGTTATACTTATACCCTTGATCCTCATTCCTTTGCATCTCCTCTTGAACATCTTCCTCTCCTACCTTCAGTGAGTTTCTTCTCTAAAGTCTAACAATGAACCCATTTTTTCTCATCTAAAATACAAAAATATCCTCAGGAGATCCTACATATACAATACAATACAATAGAATAGTATTGTAAAGAAAAACAACTTCGAATGATTTAAGAATTATGATCAATATAGTGACCACCCATAATTCCTAAAGATGATTGATGAAGCATGCTGCCCAACTTCTGACTTAGGTGATAGACTCAGGGTTCAGAATTAGGCTTTTTTTGTTTGTTTGTTTTGCTTGAATTTGCATATTTGTTACACTTTTTTCTTTTCAAATTGTAGTATGGGAAGTGAAAGGGAAAGAAAATTCCCAATTGTTCATTGTAAATAAATAAAATTAAATAAATCAGTTTTTCCTCCACAAGATTCTCTTGCTTCCCAATAGTAATGCAAAAAACAAAGTTGTCTAACATTTAGTCACTGGCTTGTGCTTTTGAAATGTTAGAAAAAATACTCAATCATTATAAGACTACTTAGTATTTTATAGAATTGGAGCTAAAAGAGACAGTAAGAGGTTTTTTAATTATATTCCCTAAACTTTAGACATCACTGTACTTAAATCGCATCAGAAAGATTATCAAAACTTGTCTTAAACATTTCCAGTGAAGGTGTCTGAACAGCTTTCTTTGTCTAACCATAAGAAAATTCATCTTTATAATCTGCCAAAGAAAGTAGGAAAAAAGTCACAGACCAAATATTTAGACTATGCTTATAGTCCCCAAAAAATAGGATTAAGCTGATCATGAAAGTATTTCGCAAATGTCTGCTGGGCATCTGCCACTGACTGAGAAAGCTACTTTAAAAAATATAAGCCTACAGTCGAATAGCTAAAAATAAGAGAGGTTTATTATCAGAGTCTAGAAAACTGGGTTAGACATCCAATTCTTCTACTCTCTAGAATCATAACTGTGTATGAAATCACAGGACAGGGCAGCATCTACGTAGCGTAATGGATAGGACACTGAACTTAGTATTGGGAAGACTCATCTTCCCAAGTGCAAAATCAGCCTCAAATACTAGCTATGTGACTCTAACAACTCACTTAATCCTGTTTGCCTTAGTTTCTTTCTCTGTAAAATAAGTAGGAAAAGGAGAAGTAAACCACTCCAGTATCTGCCAAAAAAAAAAAACCCAATTGTGGTCACAAACAGTTGGACATAACTGAAACAATTTAGCAGCAACAACAACAAAACAATGGCAATGTGAACTGACGATTTCTTTGGAACTCAGTTTATTTTTGTTGTTTAAATGCTTCTGGTAATATTAGTTTTTGTAGACAGCAACTGAGATAACATGGAACACATTTTGAAAAACTAAATCAGATACTTCAATATCTGCCCTCCACCAATATATCTCTTCCATCTTTGTAGACAGGCTTTGTCAATGGTTATAGGTGACAAAATTCTGCTGTTGCTACTGACCAATTTATTGGTGACACTGCTCTTCAAACTTATGGTCACTGATCATGGACATAGACTTAGTTTGTTGCTCCACATGGTAAAATGAAAAAAGCAAATGTTTCTTGAGGGAATAATATTAATTCCTCAGGAAATTTTGGTAGCAATCTTACAGTTTTGTGACCATCTTATAGCGATATTAATTCATCAGCTTCTTTCAATCCTTAATTGACATATTCAGCAGAGGTTAGATGACAGACACATATTCCTCACAAGTAGAGTATTGAAGGCTTGTCAATTTGCCAAGACCAGCACTTGTGCTTCACTAGCATTAATTTGCACCACCCAAGGTTGCTTCCATACAAAAAAGAGGCATCAGAGTATAAAAGAAGTACAGATTTCTGATGTATTATTTTGTCAGGGAATTTTTAGCCTGCCCCATGCTAGGTTCTTAATAAATATTTGTTGTCTGATTCAATATCGTCAACAGAGAAGGAAAAATAAAAATATCATTTATTGATGTTTAACTAGTGCGTCAAAATTTGTAAATATTTTCTGTAGATTATCTTATTGGAGCATCACAGTTCTTTGAGACAAGTTTTCCAGGTAGTATTATTCCCATTTTACAGATGAACAACCTGAAGCTACTCTTAGTTAAGTGACTTATCAAGAACACACAAATATAAAGTGCCAGAAATAGCACTGGGTGACTAGGTATTCCCAAATCTAGGCTCTAATTCATTTTCTATTGAGAATACTATTCTGCTTCTGTTTGCTTGCTTGTCCTGTTTTTGATGTTGATCATTATTAGAGACTGGATGCTATACAGATGTTAAGCCAAAAAGTTGATGGAAATTATGAATTCAGATATGATTTCACCTTGTACGAAATTTCTATGCAGACTGAAGGCCAGGACTAAATGCCAAAATGATGGGCTTTGGATTGTGGCAATCAATCAATTGGCCCATTATCCAGCTATATAATTGTCTTAATTTTCCACCTCCCAATTCTTATGTAGGCATAGCTTTTGTGTAATAAGATAACATTATCCATGTGTAGAAAATGTTTCCAAACAGTTCTATCTAATATATAGCCTAATATTGTCATGCATTAAAAACTTTGTGGCTGTGATGAATGCCAGGCCTGACACTTTTTAGAAAATAAGCCAAAAAATTACTATCCTTCCTTTTAAAACTCTATTTCCTTCCTCTTTTATCTCTTTCAAAAGCCTGTTAAAAATCATCTCTTTCACTATCTTTTTCCTACTTACAATTAGCCTCCTCTAATTATTTTCTTAATATCTCCTTCTTCATACATCTAATTGTGTCAAAGAAATATTTACCAAGCACCAAAGCTTTTCATGCATTTTAAAAATTATTTTCCTCATACTAAAATATATGGTTTGTCTGCATAACTAGATTGTGTTTTTTTTCAATGAAGCAAGTATTTATGGACTGCTTCCTATATACCTAGCACTATGTACCATGGGGGATACAAATCTAGTAGGAGATGTTGGACTAAAACACATTAAACACTTCATAAATAATGTAGTCACATAATTAAGTGTTAATTGTTTCACACAGACTATAAGTGCTGTAAGAGTTCAGAAAAAGGGAAATTAGTGATAGCTGGAGGTGACAATTGAGCTAAAATTTGAAGGATGAATATGATCGAAATAGTTGGAAGAACAACAAATTAAAAGGAGTCCTTTCTAATTCTTAGATTTTATGAAATGTTTCTATGAACTATTTCAAGTAGAAAGTATTCTGAGAAGAAAAAAGCATAAGTAATGTCAAAAATATGGACATGATCATGGAATTTTCATGGGATACTAAATAGATGACTGAAGAGAACTGATTATTATAGAAAATCTGTGCTCAATAGTACATGAAAATTAGGAAGTAAGGTTGGATAGGTAGGATGGAGAGTGTTCCTTAAGAACTTTAAAACAAGCATAACAATTCAGAGGCTGTCACAGTGAATAGGGAACCACGATATAGGTTTTTTTAAACCCTTAACTTCTGTGTATTGGCTCATAGGTGGAAGAGTGGTAAGGGTGGGCAATGGGGGTCAAGTGACTTGCCCAGGGTCACACAGCTGGGAAGTGTCTGAGGCCGGATTTGAACCTAGAACCTCCTGACTCTAGGCCTGACTCTCAATCCACTGAGCTACCCAGCTGCCTGCCACAATATAGTTTTTGATTAGTCAAGTAAAATATCAAAAGTTTTGCATTAGGAAAATTGATATGTAAAAGATATGCAGGATGGAATAGAATATGAAGAGTCGAGAACCAAGGCCATTTATGATGTTATAGATTTAAGATTTTACTATTTGTTTTTAACATTTTATTTAAAATTTGAATTCCAAATTCTCTCCCTCCCTCTAACTCGTCTTCTACTCACTGAAATTATATAAAATTTTACTTACATATTAGCCATGTCAAAAAAACAACAAGAAAAATAAAGTGAGAAAATCATTTTCTGACAGATTTTCCTGCAAGAGGGAATGTTACAACAGACTGAATTTGTGACTATGGAAAGGGGGAGAAAATAGAGATATGAAAGAGGCTACATTCAGAAAGACAAAGATAGGAATAGAGAGGTCTTAATTCCACTCTATTCTGACCTAGTCAGATCTCATTTAGAGTAGTCTGTGTAGATATGGAAAACACAATTTAAGAATGTGTATTATTAACCTATAGTGTCCAGAGGAGGGAAATCAATATAGTGAAGGCCATGAGTTCACGTCATATGAGGTTTGATTCAAGAAACTGGAGATGTTTCATCTGGAGAAGAAATGGGGCTTCAGTGGGAGGCTGTAAAGCTCTTTAAACATTTGAAAGACTATTTGGAGAGGAGGGATTCAATTTGCGTTGTCTGACTCTAAAAAGCAGAACTAGAAGCAAGAGAAAATGCATAAAAAAGGCAATTTGGCTTGATGTCAGGAAAAAAAAACAATTAATGATTAGAGTTGTGCATAAATGGACTGGGATGCTTTAAGAAGTACTGGATAGTCCCCTTCTCAGGGTGTTCAAGAAGGAGATAGAGGGAGACTTGAAAATTATCTTTTAGTGGGAATTGCTTCAGGGTTTACAATATGCTAGTTAGCTACTAAAGTGTCTTCTGATTCAAATTCTGTGATTCTGTGAAAAGAAAAATCTACAGTAACAACTGATTAATGAGATAAGAGAGAAGGAACATGATAATGCAAAAATTTCTTCATTCTCTCTGTTCTATATGAGTAGGAACATGCTGATATCATTGAAATTGAAAAAGAGATTCTGTTTGTTTTAGAAGATAGTTTTTGTCTAGAACCTCTACATAATTCCTGGAGTTGGCAATGTGTAGAGGATGTAATCATAGACTGTTATTTAAACAAAAACTGATCATTTCAAGTTCAATTATAGAAAAGGAAGGTTAACACGAGGTTATTAGAGTCAAGAGTCTAATTTTCTTCCTAGAAAAAAAATTTCATCTTAGATATTTTCATCATCATTTCCCATTCTGCATTTTTAAATAGTTTCTGTCTACTTATTCTACCTCCTCAATACCTCTTGAAGAAGTGGGCTGGACCCATCCTACCTTCCATGAATGCCTTTAATCTCTGGCAACTCTTTCATCCTCTCCACCGACAACCTGAATCAAGCCCTCATCATCTCACATTGCTAACACAGCTTCCTAATTGCTCTCTCTGATTTCAGTCTTCTTCTTTTCAATCTACACTCCACATAGTTGGCAAATTTATATTACTAAAATAAAAGTCAGATGTAACTGATCATAAGTTACTTCTCAGTGCTTCTCATGTCAAATATACACTTTTATACCTGATATTAAAGACTCTTCATGACATGGCATCAAACTACCTATGTTGACATATTATACTTGGTTCTCTTTCATATATTCTTTGGTTTAGTCTATCTATGCCTTCCTATTTTTCTCTAGCTCATAACCTCATTCCCTAGCTGATCATCTTCTATTAATATATCTTTGAATAGGCTTTCTCTCAATGCCTAATATATTCTCTACCTCTTAGAATCCATACATTTCATTAGTGCTTAGTGAAAATATTTCCTCTTCTATGAGGCCATCTTTTCCTGATCTCCCCAGGTGCTTGAGCCGCCTCTCTAAAATTCGCCTTGTATATTTTTTGTATGTGATAATCTATGTGCATGTAGTCACCCCTGATAGAATATAAACTCCTTGAAGAAATATTTTATTTCATTTTTGACTTTTTATTTCTAACGCCAAGATATTATCTAGCATATACAGTATTCAGTGCTTAAACAAAATTTTACGGATTGATCAATTGGATCTGGTAAAATATTCCAAGAAATTCTCTAAAAAATGAAATTACATGGTAATCTTTATGAATAAAAAACACAGTTTAGCCAAAAAGAACTCTCCTAAGTAAAAAAAAAAACATTAAATCTAATCAAAATGTTGTGCGTGTTGCTCACAAAACTATGATGAAACATGATAGAATGTTATTTATAATTAGCTTGCAGTAATATGCACAGCTAGGGCTGACTACATTGACTAAATGGAATTGACTATGTTAAAAATGACCAATTAGTCTGCTCCTTAAATAACCATTCGGTTTTTAATAGTTTAGACAGGAATAACAGCTCATTTTTACTACTTAGGGCAGCCCTTTCAAGCTCTTGCACAGACAGTCCACTTGACCTACTGTAAGTACAAAATAATTTCTGATTCCTGAGCAAAGTAGCACAGACAGAAGTCAGACCTGTTTTTATTAATTCCCTGATTGATAGAACTATAATAAGATCTATTTAAAGAGACAAGCTCCCCCTGCTACCTATAGCCCCCATATGCACAGAGTTCAGAATTTTGATATTATAATTGAAAATGGTCATAGAAAAATGTCCACATATCCCAAAATACCATGTGAATGTCACACTAGAACTCTGAAAAATCATGTCCCATTCCTCTTCATTGGGTAGTCTAATTATAGACACAATAATCTGTGCTCATGAACAAAACAAAATGTGCCATTAAGAATTTTAAATTATAGATTGTATTGAAGAAATTTTACCTCCAAAAGTTTGCTTTTGCCAAAGTAGTGTATCTTTCACTGGGCTAATGCAGAAATCAATGTACTGGAATGCATTCACACTACATTAACTTCTTACAAGTTACTGTAAGGCAGTAAGAAACCTTTGAATTATCGCCAAGGTATAAAATTAAATATGATTTCCAGTTCTGATTTATACAGCATGCTGGTAAATGGCTAATTTGTTTCACTTACCAATAAATTTATTTTCTAATGGTGTGAGCACCCTCTAATCCAAAGAACTCTGTATATGCTTCTCTTTGTCTTTACAGAGGTACAAAATATTCCTATATGAGGGTATCTAAAATAATTTAGTGGAGTTTTAAGCTACTCTCCTGTAGAGAAGTACTTAGAGTTTCAAGGCTACATGGTACAGTGGGAAAAGGGCTCCCTTTAGAAGGCTAGGCTCAAGTCTTGTGTTAGACTTTCTAGCTGTGTTACTGTGATCCCTTTAGGGTCTTTAGTCTCTCAAAGTCCCAAGTAATCCTCGAAGACTATAAAGTGGTTACCAATCTGCATTGATTAGTGGAAGTTTTTGCACTACGAATTCCTGACACGAAGGAATAATAAACATGCATGTACTAAGTATGTGGATATGTATCAATATCTTACATATATGTGCATATACACAACACATATAGACATATGCATATAATATTCATATTTATATATGTGATACATGTGTTGCTTGAGAGCCTGTGTGTGTGTGTATACAAAAAGAAAGCTACATAAACATATAAAAGGAACTACACTCTGGAAAAGGAAACCCCCTTAAACCAGTGCAGGTCAGCATCTTCTTTTGCTATTTAATAGTCTTAAAGAGGTCCTAGAATATGGAGATCCCAATGAGAAAGACAGGAACCGTTTGACTGCTTGCCGCTTCAGAGAGAGAGGAGGGTGGGAATAAGAGAGGGAATTTGGAACTCAAAACTTAAAAAAAAGAATGTTAAATTTTTTTCCATGAATTGGGTAAAAATATTAATATTAAAAAGAGAAATATAGGAATCTTGAAGCTTTTGATTCATTCCCTACACTAATTCATCCTATGCAATGCTGCCAAAGTAATTTTTTGAGCAGATATTAGAAAGTGACTATCTTATTCATCAAATTTTGACTCACTATTGCTTCTTAAAAAAAAAACCCTTACCTCTGACCTAGAATCAATAATATATACTGGTTCCAAGGCAGAAGAGTGGTAAGGACTACACAACAGGGGTTAAGTGACTTGCCCAGGAAGTGTCTAAGGCCAGATTTGAACTGAAGACCTTCCATTTCTATACCTGGCTGTCAGTCTACTGAGCCATCTAGCTGATCCCCCCACAACCACCCCTCACTCCCCCCAAACACATCTATTGCTCATGGAATAAAATATAAACCTCTCTGTTTAGCTTTTAGAACCAGATCCAATATGTTCTCAATCTATCTTTCTGGCCTAATTAGACATTATCCCTCTTTCAGAATCTATAGTCAAGCCCAAGAAGCCTATTCCTCATACAAAATACTCCATCTCTCTCAGTGCCTTTTGCTTCAAGCTTGGAATACACTGCCCTCTTCATTCTACTACAAAAACTTCCTCCCTTCTTTTAATATTAAGTGCAAGAATTGTATACTGCATGAAATCTTTTCACAACCCTTCTATTAGTCTGCTCTCTCCTAAATTATCTTACTTTTGTATAAATTTATATTTATTAATTTTGTATGCATTTAAAAATTATTTATTCCCTTAATGTTCCCAGGTATCCCTCTTCCTCTATCTTTTCTTTGATAGAGAAGGCATCATTTGAAAATATGTATATGAATTTAAAACTAAGAATTGATTGTTTCTATTTATAAGTTCTTTCTCTGAAGGTGGGCATACACAAGTCATTCTTCAAACAATATTTCTATTGCTTTATATAATGTTTTCTTGGTTTTGATCCTTTTGCTTTTCATAATCTCATGTAGGTCTTTCTATGTGTTTTTTAAACACTAACTTGCTCCTCATTTCTTATTGTGCGGTAGTATACTATCACAGTCATATACCATCACTTGTTTAGCCATTCCCTAATGGATAGGCATCTCCTCAATTTCCAATTCTTTGCCATCACATAGAGAACTTCTATAAATATTTTAGAACATATAGGTTCTTTTTCTTTTTTTTCCTTGATTATCTTAGAAAACAAAACTAAAGATGATATTGCTGGTCAAAGAGAATATACAATTTTATAATTCTTTGGGCATAATTCCAGATTGCTCACCAAAATGTTTGGAATAGTTCACAGTTCCACCAACAGTGGATGGATGTCTCCATTTTTCCACATCCCCTGCAACATTTGTCATTTTGACCTTTTATAATTTTAGCCAATTTTCTGGGTATGAGATGATATCTCGGGGTTGTTTTGATTTGCATTCCTTTAATCAATAGTGAATTAGAGCATTTTTTCATGTGGCTACAGATAGCTTTGATTTTTTTGTCCAAACAACTGTTCATATCTTTCTGAGACAGTTCTCTATATTTTAGACATGACCTCTATTAATGTTTATGAAAGTTCTCCCCCATTTCCTTCTTTCGTTTTAATCTTGGCTACATTAGTTTTCTTTCTACAAAAAATCTTTTAATTTTACTTTCTTTCCTCAATTTTTTTCATTAACTGCTTCCATATTCTTGACCTTTTGTCCTTCAAAATAAATTTTATTATTTTTTTTCAGTAAAATTCAATAAAATATTTTTTGTGGGGGTAGCTGGGTAGCTCAGTGGAGTGAGAGTCAGGCCTAGAGACCAGAGGTCCTAGGTTTAAATCTGACCTCAGACACTTCCCAGCTGTGTGACCCTGGGCAAGTCATTTGACCCCCATTGCCTACCCTTACCACTCTTCTGCCTGGGAGCCAATACACAGAAGTTAAGAGTTTAAAAAAAAAACAAAAAATATATATATATTTTTTGTAATTTAATTTGGATGGCATTGAATAAGTAGACTAGTTTAGGTAGGATTATTATTTTACGTATAATGGCTCTGCCCACACAAGAACTATTATTTAAATCTAAAATTGTATAAAAATATTTTATACTCATGTTAATATAGTTCCTGGGTTTGTTTTGTCAGGCATTCTAACAAGTATTTTATTCAGTCTAAGGTAATTTTAAATGAATTATCTCTTACTATCTCTTCTTGAATGGCTTTCTTGTTAATATATGTTAGATATGTTTCTATATATATTTGTTATCTCTCCCAACTCTTTGTGAATAGGGCTTGTTTTATTCCATGTTCCTGCATACCCTCCCTCACACACACACACACACACACACACACAGTAGAATGTCTGGTACATAACAGCAATTGAATAAATGCTTATTGATTAATAGAGTTGTCTGAGGTTGCTAAGAGATTTCATGATTCATCTCTCTTCACAAGTAAAATGACACTTTCTGAAAAAATTATATTTGCTTCTATATATGTACATATGCACAGACATGTATATATTCATACATATGTAAATATACTCACTCTCTGCTTAAACTTATTCTTTGATGAAAGCTATTGTTCAATAATTCAGTCATGTCTGACTCTTTATGACTTCATGAACCCGTAGCTCACCAGACCCTTCTATTCTCCACTATGCCTCAAGGTCTATCACATCCTCTGCTATCTTCTTCTCCTTTCACCTTTAATCTTTCTCAACATTAGGATTTTCTGCACTACTGCCTAATGATGTGGCCAAAATATTTAAGCTTCGTTAATGAAATCTATTGTGTTAGCAGTCCCGTACTCACTAGAATATTCTAGGCAAATGGTAATCTATTTAAGGTCATCAGGAAAATGGCCACTTTATATTCCTTACCTCTATCCCTTTTATATATAACAGAGAACATCCAAGGTTGTGTTATATAAATGCATTTATCCCATTAGATTCTTGCTAATTGTGTTCATCCCACCAAATGAGACAATTCTACCTATTCATTTTATTCTTGCATTTTTCAATGACTTTCATTTACGTATAAGCATGACATAGCTTTAAATACTTCTCTACTATATGGACTAAGAAAGTACTATGCCTGATGGACCAATGCAGTCCAAAATATGTCTTTAAACATATTAACATATTCTTAAACTTAGGAATGCAAGCAAAACTGTTTGATGTTTAACATTAAGAACTCAAACCATTTTGATTTGAGGAACCAGAGAGGTTAGCTACTCATAAAATCTGAAGAACTGCAAAGAATTAGATTTCTGAGCTGGTTTCCTCATCAAATTCTTTCCCAAGATACCCTCACCTGCTCTTCCTTAGGTGCTAGCCTAAAACTATCAAATACAAGGTAACAGTTCATCCCCACTGTACTTTTTTCCAGAAAATTAGATAGGAAAAATCTGCATAAGAAAGGCTTATGTTTCTTAGTTCTAAAGTGTGGGAGGAGGGGTTTATTACTTTAAGTCCCTTCCTCTATTTTGCTCCTCCTCAATTTGTAAGGTGCAGACAGCCATCATAAACCAGTCTACCTGGGAAAGCACATTTCATATAACTTCCCTCTTATTTTTGTTCAGTCATTTTAGTCAGGTTTGAATCTTTGCGATCCCATTTGGGGTTTTCTTGACAGAAACACTGCATTTAGTCTTTTCCTTTTTTAGTTCATTTTACATATGAGCAATTGAGGCAGAAAGGGTTAAATGACTTTCTCAGAATCACATATTAAGTATCTGAGGCCAGATTTTAACTCAAAAAGATGAGTATTCCTATTTTTAGGCTTGTCACTCTAGCCACTGAACCACCTTCATCATAATAGATATGCTCATTTTCTCATACCTTGCTCCAGTATTCTCCTCTTAAGTATGTAGACACATTCACACTCAGACAACCTACCAAGAGGAAGAGAGAGAGAGAGAGAGAGAGAGAGAGAGAGAGAGAGAGAGAGAGAGAGAGAGAG
>NC_058132.1:295044458-295057415 GCF_016433145.1 Gracilinanus agilis
ATATATATATATATAGAGAGAGAGAGAGAGAGAGAGAGAGAGAGTCTGTGTGTATCTGTGTGTGTAGGGTTTTACTGATATTTAAAATTTTTTTATTTTATACAACACTGTTTTGATGGAAACAATATATTTCATCACCCAGTTTCTACCTTGTTTTTATATTCTCCACATTAAAAAAAATCTTCAAATTGGAAAATTAGAACAAACATGGTAAAGAGGAGTAAAAATCAAAAAGAGCTGAGGATGTTTTAAGAGATAATATATATTTTTTGGTTTGTATTTTAGTGTACTAGTAAATATTGAATGCCTGATTTCAAAGGGTGGGGGGGAAGATTACAAATAACACACTTTTAATTTTAATCTGTATTATTAATATTTTCTTCATCACTTTCTGAAGTCTAGACAATCAACAAAAAATGCATCAAAATTTGACTTATAGCACTTAATAATTTCCAATGTGTTCATGTTCACACTAAAAATTTAACAATTAGCTCTCAAGAGAACCAGTAAGAGCTGTCCATAACTGTAGGGAATTCGTGGTAAGAAAACTATACCAACTAATGAGTGGGAAAACTACCTGTCCATCCCCTTCTGCCAATCAGTAATTAGTCTTCATATATGTATGTATTAGCACAGTAAAGTTTTAGCTACATGGAGAATTGGGACTGGTATGTAAAGTTAAGTTGTTAAATAGCTATGATGGTTTAGATGCAGTATTTGAAATCAAGACTTCTGAACCTCAAGTCAGCTTTTATGGCCCCTCCATATCCCACCCCACTGTCTCTTTGGAGCAATGAGTCTCTTTAAATAAAAACTTGCAAATATAAACACAGAAAATGCTTCAAGAAATCATGTGATGTTGGAAAGATGGTAAGGGGATGGAGATAAATAAACATGACAATTCTGAGAAAGATGAAAAAGTTTTGTTACAAATATCACATCTTATCTTGGTGTTAAGAGGCAGTAGGAAGTAGTATCAGGGAATCAGATGACCAATCAAGAGTACCTCGGCTCCATTATTGCTTCTTCTGTGACCCTGGGCAAGTCAACCCCTTTACCAGTCAACTCCTTAAGAGTATAAATTACAGAGCAAGGTTAATCTGGATTGTTTATAACAAAAAATAGCTCTCATTTAAAACTTTTTCTTTAAAAATTAAATCTTATCTCAACTGATCTTCACAATAATTCTGAAAAGGTCAAAATTATCATTATCTCTAGTTTATAAATTGAAAAATTGAGGATTAGAGAAGTAAGTTGCCCAGGGCCACAATGGTAGGTCATATCTCAAACAGAATTTGAACCCAGAATTTTCAGTGCTCTAACAGTTGCATTGCCATTAGGTTTTCTCATTTGGAGTCCTGATAGCAATGAAACCATCAGCTTAGTGTTAAAAACAAAACAAAACAAAAATCATTATTAACTGAGAGGGAAAAAAATGCTGAATATTTTACTGAACAGATGGACTGTACTTAGAAGCTATAGCTATGATCACCAGGAATTAGTTCTTTACAAGAAACTAATATCAAACTTCATTCCTTTTTTCAAGGTTTACTAAATCAAAGGTCACAAAAGGCAATGTGGTATAGGAAGAGAGCAGGTTTGTTTTGGGGTCAGAAGACATGAGTTCAAATTCTGCTCTGATACAGTCTTTGTGACCCTAAATAAGTCACTTAACCTCTTGGGCCTCAATTTCCTCATCTGTAAAATGAGTGGCTTAAACTAGGACAGTTTGAAGGCCCCTTCTAGTTTCAATCTTGAACCCATGATAACACATCTTATGAATATCTTGGACTGAATCTAAATTTCAGTGAAGTACCTGACAAAGTTTCTTATAATATATTTTAAAGGGAAACAGAAATTGAATGCATGATAACAAAATTTTGTATATATTTACAAAACCCATGTTCATCTTCATAGAGAGGTTGAAAGCAAGATCAAAGCTGAATAAACATCACAGAAAATCATAATTAAGGGATTAATGTCACACTGAAAGGGAGGTGTTAAGAGATATGCCATAAGTTTCTGTACTTTCCTCTGATTCAGTATTTTTATCAACCATCAGAAAAAAGAATACCTATTAGTCAAATTTATGGTCGAAATGAAGTTAGATGGTATAATGAATGTTTTTGATTATAGAATTAAGATTTCTAAAAATCAGGTCAGGCTTGAAGGATAGATTAAAACTAACAACATGAAATTTAAAAGTGATGAATGTGAAGTCCTGCATTTATATTTAAAATATCATAATTATTATTTTTTACTTTTAAAGATGATTGATCCATAAAGATCATAAAAAAAATGAGATACAAAAATGATGAGGTTACATAGCTAATTAGTGGCAAAACCTTGAACAAGAACCCAAGTATCTTGATTTCAAGTTGAGTTAACTTTCAATTAGAGGATTACTAAGACCTGATAACAAAAAATTTGCATGAAAATAATTTCAGATTTGCAGATGATTTCGGGATGAATATATACTAAAATTGATGACAATGAAATCTTCAGTGACAGTAACTAGAGTAAGTGAGTCTCACTTTCATTTATACTTAGACTGTATTTAGAATACTGTTAAAGATGTTATCATTTAAGATGAACACTAACATAATTTAAGAAAGATACTAGGGAAATGAAATGCATTCAGAGGAGGAAGGCAGCTAAACACAACAGAAATAGTACTACATTATCCCAGTTCCTTTCAAAGTCAGGGGTTACAACTAGTATAGTATATTGTATATAACATCAGATATTTTTTCAGTATGTAAATTGGTTTAGTTGTTTCCTTTCTCTTTTTTGTCATTTTACTTTCTCTTTAAAGTGATTTTTTATTATATCTGCCTCTCTGAGAAGCAGAAAAAGATAGGAAGGATTTAAGTTAAATAAAACCAAAAGTTGTCAATAAAAATCTATTTTTTTCATTGCTCTTACTACCTACACAGGAAAATTAGATAGATCAATACTGTTCACTCTGATGATCAAATAGAGGGTCAATTTCTAGAGCTCTCGCAACAGTACATTTATCCAACATGAACACTATATACAGGCAATAAACTTACCCATAGTGAGAGGAAAGTAAACTCTCTTGCCTTGAAGAATTTCACAATTCTTTATTTTGTATAATATAAGTCCCTAAAAGGACCACTTATAGAGAACTCACCCATGCCATAGAGACCATTATTTTCATCACTTTAGCCTTTCAATATATTCGACAAAGCTGTAAGCAATCTACTGAACACCTACTGTAAGACATCAAAGGCTTAAAAATTATGCTTAAAAAAGTTATCTGCATTAAATGTGGCCCAAAGCAGTAATAAGGGAGTGGGGGAAGGAGGGAGAATTTATCTTAAAACCTTCTGCCTTTCCCTATACAATGTTCTAGTATAGTTCCTGATTGTTCTTTTGGAATTTTCATCCAGAAAGTATTTAGCATATGAAAAGAATAATCATTTTCATGAAAGAGTAGTACCCAATAAAGAAAAAAAGAACAAAAGAAATTAAACTCATCATGTGAAATGGTCTTGATGTATTAAATTTTTTTTCTAAGAGAGAAAACAGTAATAAGTGTTTTTTAAAATTTTTTTCAGAGAGGTGTTTGAATTAGAAGATGTAAGTCCCTGAACCATTATAACCTCAATCATTTAAGATCTAATTGAAATAAGCTAACCTAATAAATACTCAAATATAATTGAAATTCAGTGGATCAGTCATAGAGCATAATCTATTAAATTTCAATTTAGTTATAGTTAAATTTAGTTATTGCATGCAACCCTGTGAAATGCTCATGCATTCATGAATTCACTCTTCTAGGTAATATCCTCCATTAAATTCCAAACCAATCATATCTTCTCACTCCAAATGATGTTTATTCATGTCCTTCTATATATCTACAATAGAGTATTGAATCATCAAACTTAATATTTCCTACTGGTTATTTTTACTATTTTGCTGGTCACAGTGCCAAACTTGATCTAATTTCATTCTTACTGCCAACCCACCAATATCTGACATCGTGGAATCTATGAGGCAAGGCAGATAGAGAACTAGATTTAGTTAGAAAGATCTGAGTTTAAATCTAGCTTCATTTACCAGCTATTTAATCTTGGACAAGTTACTTAACCTCTCTCAGTCTCAATTTCCTAATCTATAAAATGGAAATAATAATAACACCTCCAAGAATAGATGTGAAAGATAAAAGAAGAAAACATTTGTAAAATGATTAGCAACCTTTAAAGCACTATATAAATTATAGCAAAAAGAGTAACAATAAATAATGATAGTAGTGATAGTAGATTTGAAGTCAGAGTACCATAGCTCAAACTTTAGTTCTCATTATTTACTTACTGTATGCTGTTTGGCAAGTAATTTTATTTCTCTAGACTTGTTTTTTCATCTGTAAAATGAGAATG
This sequence comes from Gracilinanus agilis, assembly GCF_016433145.1. NCBI lineage: Eukaryota > Metazoa > Chordata > Mammalia > Didelphimorphia > Didelphidae > Gracilinanus > Gracilinanus agilis. Next base: position 295,048,862 of record NC_058132.1, read on the forward strand.
TTGAACTAGATGACCTCTAAAGTATCTCACAGCTCCAAATCTATGATCATAAAAGTCCTTTAAACAACTTAATGAATAATGTTTCACACTTTATTTGCAGAACCCAACAACCTAAACTCTCTGTTGATCTATCTATTTCCTTCTGGTTCACTTGAAATATTGGTTTCTCTAAGGCTGTGATTCTTCATGAATTTTGTCTATAGAACTCCATTGAGGAGCTCCAACATTATAAATAAAATTGTTTTAATTCTCAATCCCTTTGTTTCGTTTTGTTTTTTTTCTTTTACTCCTTTAGGTCATGTTTTTATTTCAGATTACATTAATTCAATGGATTTTGCATGCAACTATTTGCCATATTGTAGCCTATAAGAAATTTTAATTTACTTTACTTTGGCATTTACGATTGGAAAAAGCCAGTCCATTTTGTGGGAGCATGGACCCTGGAGTCAGAAGCCCTTTTAGCATTCCAAGGTTTGAGGCAATCAGAAAAATGTTAGATTAAAAAAAACATTTGGAAAACCTCACAAACAATAGAAAAATCACTCTTATCTTTGGACATTACACTGGACCATCATCCATGAAACTGACAAGGACCTTCAGTGAGTATAGATATATGTTTGTTTGTTTTTAATTTCCATTGATGTCAATACTCAGTTAATCATTGAATAGAGTGAATTCTGTGGTTCCATATGTCCTGGCATCTTTTGTGATTTTTATGTATGAGTGCAAGGCATTTCTATGAGAGCATTAAGGACTGCATCTTGTTTTATGGAGACAAATATATATACATATATATACACATATATGTGTGTGTATTATGGGTGTGTGTATGTAGTTATTCATAAGTAAGAGATATGATAGCATGTTATCCTCCTTCAAACTCTCAGTATTGGAAATGTCAAAATATGATTTTCTGTATGAACTCATCTTCCTATTCTCTTGACATCAGACCATGCTAATTTAAAGCTTATAAATATGAAATGGCATAGTATGGTGAAATGAAAACAGATTCTGAAATCAGTGGTGCTCATAGAATTATTTTCAAATAATCTGAAAAGGTAATTCTCCAAAAGAATGGAAATGATTATGGAAGGTACCATAACTTCGAACTTCTCCCTTTCTAAAAAAAGAAGGATTGAAAAGCTTTCAAGATATCAACTACTTATATAGATATCAAATTTCAAGTTCAAAGAATATTAAATAGAATAGGAAAGGATTTTGGAGATCATCTAATCCAGTGGTTCCCAAACTTTTTTGGCCTACCACCCCCTTTCCAGAAAAAAATTACTTAGTGCTCCTGGAAATTATTTTTTTTAATTTTAATAGCAATTAATAGGAAAGATAAATGCACCTGTGGCCATCACAGCTCCCCTGGATCACTGCAGCACCCACCACGGGGTGGTGGCGCCCACTTTGGGAATCACTGATCTAATCCAACTAGAATGGTACTATTTTCTCTCCTGAAAGATGGCTGAAAAGACATTAAAACATCAACTACTGACCAATGTGCCTAATTTCTACTTCATAGAATAATGGATTTAAAGTTGGAAAGGATTGTAGAGATTATCTACTCAAGACCTCTTATTTTACAAATATAGAAATTTAAGGGTAGAAAAGTTCAGTCACTTCAATAAAGTCTCATAAGAATATTAGTTCCCTGAAGATAAGAATTATTTAACTTTTGTCTTTTTACCCTTAGAACCTGGCACAGTGGTTTGTTATATAATTCTTTAAACCCTTACCTTCTGTCTTAGAACCAGTATTTTGCATTGTCACATGGCTAGGAAGTATCTGAAGTCACATTTGAACCCAGGACCTCCAGTCTACAAGTTTGGCTCTCTTTTATCTTCCCCCTGGCATATAATCTTAATTAATTTCCCTGTCTTTAGTCTCTTCCCACTCTAACTGACACTCCTGCTTCTGAAATGATTTCTTAAAGTATAGATTTCACCTCATCACTCCTCTACTCAATAAAATTCTGTGGCTTACTAAAACTTCTAAAATCAAAAACTTATCTGTTTGGCTTTTAAAGACCTTCCTATCATAACTGTGTTCTGAACTTATGTCCAGTTGACTCCCTCATTAGATTATAAGCTTCTTAAGGGCAGAGATTGGTTTTGTCCACAGCACATAGCATATTACTTAGCAAATAGTAGGCACTTAATGAATGTTTGTGAACCTGGTTTCAATATATCTTTGTAGTCTTATCTCAGACACCCATACTATTTGACTTTTAGAAAGTCACTTAAATTCTACTCTCTCTCTCTCAGTTTCTTCAAATATCAAATGGAATAAGAACATCTAACTTACATTGTTGTTGTTAAGATCAAATAAGATAATATTGTAAATCACTTATCAGTGGCTGGCACATAGAAGATACATAATAATTGATTGTTTCTTCCTTCCCTTCTACACTAAGGTCCAGCCAGACTGGTTTTGGTTTTCTATATATCTAATACTCTATCTCTCATCTCCAGGTGCAAAATAAACTCCCTCTTCATCTCTGCCTTGTTTTTCTCAAAATTTAGCTATATATCACCTTCTCCACAGTCTTTCATGAATTCTCCAGAAGTTATGACTTTTATTCCATTACTTTGTTTTAATTTTGCATGAATTTTAACATATATAAATGTGCACATCATGTTCCATGGGGTCGGGGACTGTATATTTTTGTCTTTATAACCCCAGTCCTTGAAAAATAATAGGTGCTTAATGCTTCTTGGTTGATAGATAGTAGATACTTTCATAAGTGTTTGAATTGAACAGAATTTCAAAAGAAGGGCCCCTAGAAGGATGGACTGTATGACTGAATTAATTTTTTCCTTATCTATATATTATGGAATCTATAACTGGAAAAATTGTCATTTGCTCTTGGCTACTGAGTTAATATTCACACACAAACACATCACGCATACATTAACAATAAGTTCCTTTGAATTGAAGGACATATGTATGTGTATATACATATATGTGTGTGTGCATGGACATATGTATGTATGTATGTGTGTATACATATACATATATATCCATACACACAGGTCACCAATTCCTTTTAAGTGAATTCATCTTTATATATTTTATATTAAAAAGTGTCCTCTCTAAGAAACACATAAAACAGTAAGGTGAAATTTCTTAATTTCATAGTAAATATGTTTTCCAGGTATACATATGAAATGACATTTTTTTTGCATTTCAGAAATGTTGCATAGATTGTTGCTTCATTAGCATTATACTTATTTATACAAGATTTAAAATATATGCAATGTCATTAAGCTCTTAATCTCATGATAGTTCTGGTCCTAATTACATTAAGGCAGGCAATTCATCATTTATCAAAGTTCAGTTATAATTTATCTGGAACAAGGTAGATGTCAGATTTGCTTTTTTCATGTAAGGTAATGAATTAGGGGTTGTTTGAATGTAAATATTTTGATCACATGGTAAGTTCCTTCTCTGCCCTCTTCCATTCTTCCATAATCAACATCTGACCTCTTCCAGAAGTCTAATTTTATTTCCTACCTTTTATCATGGATTAGATATGCAAGAGTAATATGGTACTAATCAATATTTGGATCTTCTATTCTCTCTCTAATCTCAGACTTGACTCAGTCTTTTTTAGGGCCGTGGAAAAACCATAATCAGATTTTTCAACAATCGGGATGATAAATAACTTGAGTGTAGGATGATTTCTACAGGCATAAATATATTTTTTTACTTTTATAATAAGATTTCTTAACCTAGTACCTGTGAAATAAAAAAAAATGATAGTTCTGTTTCAATATAATTAATTTCTTTTTCAGCCCTGCTCATTTTATTTTCTGCATTTAGAAACATTTTGTTGAAAAAGGGTTCATAGGATTCATTCAATTGTCTCATGACACCTAAAAGGTTAAGGGAACCTGATGTAGAGAACATGTAAACACAGCCTCCATGAAAAAAAAAAAACAACACACACAGACACAATTTTTTTCTGAAAGATTTGACATTGAAAATTTTAAAACTTTCTGTGTGAGAGGATCAGATTATTTTCATATTTATTGATCTTTAACATAGAAATATCTACTCTGTTATTGAATTTCCATTTTTAATATAAGCTGGATTTCCTTCATTTAACACACATTTAAACCATGTTCTGATTATTTTTATGAGTTGGTATGTGTTCAAAGAATGAAGAATACCTATAATATTAATTGAAGATACACATAACTTAATTTTTTAAAAGGACAATTATTTTTGTCTTATTTTAGCCTAACTTTATCCCTATGATACATACTGTTTCATATACAAATCTGTCTTGCTCATATTTTTATACTGAAGGGTTTATGTTTAGCAATGATTATTGAGTTCAAAATAAAATTTAATTTAAAAAAGACATCCTAAATCAAAATTGGAATTAGTATTAAATTATAATTTTTATTAATTAGCATGACTCCCTGACAACTGATTGAATAAATTTTTCATATGTTGTTGGGGGTACTAAAAAAGAGAGTAGCCCATATCAACTAAGTAATGATTCTAGAGAATGAGCAGAAGAAAAATTACCTTCCTTTTATTCATAAGGGAATATATTTATCTCAAATGAAGAACAATTGATTCTATTGAATGATTATGCTATAGCTCTGATCTTCTTCACCTAATCAGGAGTGTTAAGTGGGATGTCTTTACTCTAGATTGGTTTTCCTTATTCATGAGAACCTGGCTTCATTCATTATATCTTCTGGTGCCTCAGCTATACTCCCTTCATTCTCATCTCAACTTGTTATCCAGACTGCTTTACTTCCTCACTAGGCTCTTACCTGGGGAAACATCCCACCCACTCATTTACCCCCATTTTCTAGTTGCCATATTGAAATGTCTGCAAATTGAAAATATCAGCAACACATTTTCTCATATTTATATCTAAAGTGCATAACATGATAATAAGCAAATAGTAAATGCTTAAAAAATCGTAATAAATATTAATACTACCTATGTTTCTTTCTCTCTTTCTTCTTCTTTCCTTTCTTTTTCTTTTCTCTGTCACCTAGCATCTGTTGCATATTTGAGTTCTTTAAAAAATTAAAAATGTCTTCCGGTTAAGATAGTGGCAGAGTAAGGACCAGCTGCTCGATCTCTCCTAACTGAAGCATACAAGACTCCTCAAGGGGATATAAAAACAAATCCAGATGAACGAAGGAACCCCACAACAGGGCACACCATTGAAGGTACGTGGAATCAGGGCATTTCCACGCTACAAAGGGGTAAAACAGCTCTCACTAAAACGAGAGAGGAAGAAGCCTATCCACCCCCCAACACACCACGCACAGCACCAAGGCTAATGCACAAGAGTGAAAACAGGATTGGGGCAACCAGTAAATCACTAGCATCCCCAGAGCTTGTACCTGAGAGCTGCAAGATGTGGGACCCCAAGAGGCTGGGGGGCACGCACGGACTTTCCCGAGTATCTGTGCATGTGAAGACATTGCCCTAGGCATGGACAAAGATCTCTAATGCAGGGACTTTCCCGAGCTTCTGTGCGGGTGAAGATATTGCCGTAGGCACAGACAAATATCTCTAACTCAGGGACTTTCCCAAGCATCTGTGCTGGTGAAGACATTGCCCTAGGCGTGGACAAAGATCTCAAGCCCAGGCTTGGACCTTGAGAGGGGACCTGGTGCAGACAGGGAAGCAGCCCCTGAGACTGCTGAAGGAGCCTCAGGCATAGGGGCAGACCGGGGACTACCAGGAGACTTGACCCCTATGACAAGGAGACCAGAGGCCTTGGGAGCTAAGAAAGTGCAGGCAGACCCTGAGTGTGAAGACAAAGCTGAAAAGGGGTGGGGCTGACAATGGCAAACCGAGAACCCCAGAAGAAAAAGATTATCCAGAAAAACTGGAACACTCAACAACTTTTACACAGAGAAAATTCAGACAACAAAGGAGGACAAACAAGTATCCAAACCTTCCCAAAATAATGAAAACTGGTCACAAGCTATTGAAGAGTTCAAAAATGAGATGTTGAGGAAGATGGAAGAGATCTGGCAAGAAAATAACAGCTTAAAAGGCAGAATTTCACAATTGGAAAGTGAGGTAAGTCAACTGAAAACCAGAAATGACCAGATTGAAAAGGAAAACCAAAAGATTATAACCGAAAACCAGTCCCTAAAGGCTAGAATTGAACAATTAGAAGCCAATGATCTCTTAAGACAACAAGAACAAATAAAACAAAGTCAAAAGACTGATAAAATAGAAGGAAACATGAAATATCTCAATGAGAAAGTGACAGACCAAGAAAACTGGTCTAAAAGAGACAATTTGAGAATCATTGGTCTTCCACAAAAAGCAGAAATTAATAGAAACTTGGACTCCATACTTAAAGAAATTATTCAGCAAAATTGCCCTGAAGTCCTACAACAAGAGGGCAATATAGACATTGAAAGAATCCATAGATCACCCTCTACACTGGACCCAGAAAAGTCAATACCTAGGAATATAATAGCCAAATTCAAGAGCTTTCAAGTAAAAGAAAAAATCTTACAAGAAGCCAGAAAGAGACAATTCAAATATCAAGGAATACCAATCAGGATAAAACAGGATCTGGCAGCCTCCACGCTAAAAGACTGCAAGGCTTGGAATATGATATTCAGAAAGGCAAGAGAGCTGGGCCTTCAGCCACGGATCAACTACCCATCAAAACTGACTATATACTTCCAGGGGAAAGTATGGGCATTCAACAAAATTGAAGATTTCGAAGTTTTTTGCACAAAAGAGACCAGGACTAAATGGAAAGTTTGATATCCAACCACAAAAATCAAGAGAAACATGAAAAGGTAAATAAGAAACAGAGGGAAAAGAAATAAAACTCATAATTTTTTAAATTTGACTCTTTAAGGGCTTAAATAAGATCTAATTATCTGTATTACTATGTGGAGAAATGCTATGTATAATTCTCCATAGTGAACTCTATTCACTATTATAATATTCACTATTATAGCAACCAGAAGAATAATTCATAGGGAGAGGACAGGATACTAAATGGTCTAAAATGACATGGGGAGTGGGAAAGGGGGGGGAATAGTAGGGGACACCAAGAGAAATCTGAGTAAATAAGAAAAATAGGATATTCTATTACACACAAAGAGGGCTTGGGAAGGGGAGAGAAATAGTATTATAAGAAGGAGAAGAAGAGAGCATTAAGAGGTAATAATCAAACCTTACTCTCAGTGTAATCAACCCAGAGAGGGAAGAGTAGCTTTATTATCCATTCGGGTAAAAAACTCTATCTAACCCTACTGAGAAAGTCAGAAGGGATAAACCAAAGGGAGCAGGGGAGTGGGGAGGTCAAAAAAGGGAGGGGAGAAAAAGGGGGAGGGAATTCATTAGGCCTTTAAAAAACAAAAAGAGGGGAATAACAAGGGAGGGGGCAGAAAGGGAAGTCAATCAAGGGAGGGGATAAGGGATACCAGTTCAAAGCAAACCACTGGTTTAAAAGAAAATAGTGTAATAAGAAGGGGTAGGACTAGGGGAGGATACAAAAATGTCAGGGAATGCACAACTGATAATTATAACTCTGAATATGAATGGGATGAACTTGCTTATAAAACAAAAGCAAATAGCAGAGTGGATCAGAAACCAAAATCCTACCATATGTTGTCTACAAGAAACACATATGAGGCGGGTAGACATACACAAGTTTAAGGTTAAGGGATTGAGCCTTAAATCTTTTGGGCATCAAATGAGAAAAAGAAGGCAGGAATGGCTATTATGATCTCTGACAAAGCCAAAGTACAAATAGATATGATTAAAAAAGACAGGGAAGGTCATTACATCCTGATTAAAGGCAGTATAAACAATAAGGAAATAACACTGCTCAATATATATGCACCAAGTGGTATAGCATCCAAATTCATAAAGGAGAAACTGGCAGAGCTCAAGGAGGAAATAGATAGTAAAACCATAATAGTTGGAGATCTAAATGTTCCTCTTTCAGATCTAAAAAAATAAATAAGAAAGAGGTAAGAGAGGTGAATGAAGTCCTAGAAAAATTAGATTTAATTGATATGTGGAGAAAAATAAATAGGGACAAAAAGGAATATACCTTCTTTTCAACTGCACATGGTACATTCACAAAGATTGACCATGTAACAGGGCATAGAATCATTGCAAACAAATGCAAAAGAGCAGATATAATAAATATAACCTTCTCAGATGATAATGCAATAAAAATAATAATTAGTAAGGGCACCTGGACAGGCAAATCAAAAACCAATTGGAAATTAAACAATATGATTCTCCAAAAGCAATTACTCAAAGAAGAAATCATAGAAACAATCAAGAATTTCATTGAAGAGAATGGCAATGATGAGACATCCTACCAAACACTGTGGGATGCAGCCAAGAAAGTACTCAGGGGGAAATTTATATCCTTCAGTGCATATATTAACAAATTAAGGAGAGCAGAGATTAATAAATTGGGTATGCAACTGAAAAAATTAGAAAGTGAGCAAATTAAAAACCCCCAGATGAAAACTAAATTAGAAATACTAAAAATTAAGGGAGAAATTAATAAAATCAA
>NC_058132.1:295057473-295077103 GCF_016433145.1 Gracilinanus agilis
AGTAAAAGAACTATTGAATTAATAAATAAGACTAGAAGCTGGTATTTTGAAAAAACAGATAAAATAGACAAAGTACTAGTCAATCTCATAAAAAAAAGGAAAGAAGAAAACCAAATTGACAGTACTAAAGATGAAAAAGGAGACCTCACCTATAATGAAGAGGAAATTAAGGCAATCATTAAGAACTATTGCAACCAATTATATGGCAACAACTATAACAATTTAGGAGATATGGACGAATATTTACAAAAATATAAATTGCCTAGATGAACAGCAGAAGAAATAGAATACCTAAATAATCCCATATCAGAAAAAGAAATTGAACAAGCCATCAAAGAACTCCCTAAGAAAAAATCGCCAGGGTCTCATGGATTCACAAGTGAATTCTATCAGACACTCAAAGAGCAACTAATCCCAATACTATACAAATTATTTGATATGATAAGCAAAGAAGGAGTCCTATAAAATTCCTTTAATGACACAAATATGGTACTGATCCCAAAGCCAGGTTGACCAAAAACAGAGAAAGAAAAACTATAGACCAATCTCCCTAATGAACATAGATGCAAAAATCTTAAATAGAATATTAGCAAAGAGACTCCAGCAAGTAATTAAGAAGATCATCCACCATGATCAGGTGGGATTTATACCAGGAATGCAAGGATGATTCAACATTAGGAAAACCATCCACATAATTGACCATATCAACAGTCTAACAAACAAAAATCACATGATTATCTCAATAGATGCTGAAAAAGCCTTTGACAAAATACAGCATCCATTCCTATTGAAAACATTGAAAAGTATAGGAATAGAAGGACCCTTCCTAAAATTAATAAACAGTATATACCTAAAACCATCAACAAGCATCATATGCAGTGGGGATAAATTAGAAGCCTTCCCAATAAGATCAGGAGTGAAACAAGGATGCCCATTTATCACCTCTATTATTCAACAAAGTACTAGAAACATTAGCAATAGCAATTAGAGAAGAAAAAGAAATTGAAGATATCAAAATAGGCAATGAGGGGACTAAGCTATCACTCTTTTTTTTAATTTTAAACCCTTATCTTCTGTGCATTGACTTATAGGTGGAAGATTGGTAAGGGTAGGCAATGGGGGTCAAGTGACTTGCCCAGGGTCACACAGCTGGTAAGTGTCTGAGGCCGGATTTGAACCTAGGACCTCCTATCTCTAGGCCTGGCTCTCAATCCACTGAGCTACCCAGCTGCCCCCTAAGCTATCACTCTTTGCAGATGATATGATGGTCTACTTAAAAAATCCTAGAGAATCAACTAAGAAGCTTGTAGAAATAATCAACAACTTCAGCAAAGTTGTAGGATACAAAATAAATGCACATAAATCATCAGCATTTCTATATATTTCCAACACATTAGAGCAGCAAGATGTAGAAAGAGAAACACCATTCAAAATCACCCTAGACAATATAAAATACTTGGGAATCTATCTACCAAAAGAAATACAGCAATTATACAAAAACAACTACAAAACACTTTCCAAACAAATAAAACTGGAGCTCAACAATTGGAAAGCCATTAATTGTTCATGGGTAGGACGAGCTAACATAATAAAAATGACCATTCTACCCAAATTAATTTACCTATTTATCGCCATACCTATCAAATTACCAAAAACCTTCTTTACTGAATTAGGAAAAACATAATAAATTTCATTTGGAATAACAAAAGATCAAGAATATCAAGGCAAATAATGAAAAAAATGTGAAGGAAGGGGGCCTAGCAGTACCAGATATTAAACTATACTATAAAGCAGCAGTAATCAAAATAATATGGTACTGGGTAAGAGACAGAAGGGAGGATCAGTGGAATAGACTTGGGGTTAATGACATCAGCAAGACAGTGTATGATAAACCCAAAGAGCCCAACTTTTGGGACATGAATCCACTATTTGACAAAAACTGCTGGGAAATTTGGAAAACAATATGGGAGAGATTAGATTTAGATCAATATCTCACACCTTACACCAAGATAAATTCAGAATGGGTGAATGACTTGAATATAAAGCTGGAAACTATAAATAAGTTAAGTGAACACAAAATAGTATACCTGTCAGATCTCTGGGAAAAGAAAGATTTTAAAACCAAGCAAGAGTTAGAGAAAATTACAAAATGTAAATTAAATGGTTTTGATTATATTAAGCTAAAAAGCTTTTGTAAAAACAAAAACAATGTAGTCAAAATTAGAAGGGAAACAACAAATTGGGAAAAAAATCTTTATAACAAAAAACTCTGACAGAGGTCTAATTACTCAAATATACAAGGAGTTAAATCAATTGTATAAAAAAAATCAAGCCATTCCCCAATTGAAAAATGGGCAAGAGACATGAATAGGCATTTTTCAGGTAAAGAAATCAAAAGTATCAATAAGCACATGAGAAAGTGTTCTAAATCTCTAATAATTAGAGAAATGCCAATCAAAACAACTCTGAGGTATCACCTCACACCTAGCAGATTGGCTAAAATGAAAGAAGGGGAGAGTAATGAATGTTGGAGGGGATGTGGCAAAATTGGGACATTGATGCATTGCTGGTGGAGTTGTGAACTGATCCAACCATTCTGGCTGGCAATTTGGAACTATGCTCAAAGGGCTATAAAAGAATGCCTGCCCTTTGATCCAGCCATAGTATTGCTGGGTTTGTACCCCAAAGAGATCATAGATAAACAGACTTGTACAAAAATATTTATAGCTGCGCTTTTTGTGCTGGCAAAGAACTGGAAAAGGAGGGTATGTCCTTCAATTGGGGAATGGCTGAACAAACTGTGGTATATGCTGGTGATGGAATACTATTGTGCTCAAAGGAATAATGAACTGGAGGAATTCCATGTGAATTGGAAAGACTTCCAGGAACTGATGCAGAGCAAAAGAGCAGAGCCAGAAGAACACTGTACACAGAGACTGATATACTATGGTGAAATCGAATGCAATGGACTCCTGTACCAGCAGAAAGCAATGACACAGGACAATTCTGAGGGATTTATGGTAAAGAACGCTACCCACATTCAGAGGAAGGACTGCAGGAGAGGAAACAGAGAAGATAAACAATTGCTTGAACGCATGGGCTGAGGCGGACATGATTGGGGATGTGGACTCGAAACTACCACACCAATGCAACTACCAACAATTTGGAAATAGGTCTTGAACAAGGACACAAGTTACAACCAGTGGAAATGTGCGTTGGCCATGGGTGGGGGGAGAGCGGGGGTGAAGGGGAAAGTAGGGGCATGAAACATGTAAACAGGTTAAAAATGAGTATTAATAAATGTTTAAAAGAATTAAAAATGTAATATATTGATCTTAAGAATATAGAATGTGTCTATACTTACAAAACAAGTACTTAATAGAGACTTTGTGATAACAATAACACTAGTTAGGTTAATATTTGAAGAACTCAGTAATATCAAAGGTTTTAATGATTAGTCATACACAGATACACTCACAGCGCATATACAAAAAAAAATTGGATTCCTGTTTCATCAGTTTATTAGACAAAGGCATATTAGCTTCTCTTCATCTTTTGAAATCATGTTATGCTAATATTTTCAAAAAATGGAAAGGGAAGCAAAGCTTGTGTTTTTAATATTAGCATTCTTATAATGTTATGGCAATAAGACAGAATATAAAAGCCTACTATAATTTGTTATTATGGTTTTTTTTAAGTATCACCAATATGGGCATGGAAACATAGTAGTAGATTTGAGTATGTAACAATTTATAACCAATGAAGATCTCCAAGGAAGATGAGGAATAAAATAACTCAGCAGATATGTATCATAGGACAACAATATGTGTTGGTTACATAGAAAAGAGATGATAGGTGGAAACCAAACCGTTATCCTAGCAATGTGATGACAGGAGAAAGTAAGGAAGAGTTCTAACATTTTCGATGGATACAATGTCATGAGTATGTGAGAACATAGACAAGAATTGGAGAAGATGTGCAGGCAAAGAAAGGTTGCTATTTGGATCCTTGGAGGAAACTTAAATATTGATGAGATCATAAATTTATTAGAGTATTTAAGGCACTAGAAGTTATAGGCAGTATTTCAAAAGAATTTGAACCAAACAGCATAAAATGAGGCAGATTTCCAGGCAAGATAATATTTATTAGCAGGGGCATGTAACCTGTCAATAAAAGAATCAGTGGCTTGCCTCCATTTTTGCCAAAGATCTTGAGCAAGAGAACATTTACTCCTTTATAGGTTTTGGTGATTAATGAATAAAGAGAACAGTATGGGTGACATCATGGAATGGAAAATAAAATGACTGGCTACAGAGCTAAAGCACAGAGAACAATGTGATTATTTAGAAGTTTGGTGATGGGGCTAGCAACAAACTCTCCATCCCTTCTTCTCTCATAAAACTAAGAAGTAATCATTATTAGAGTCCAGGTGTAAGATAGTGGTACAGACTTTTAGAAAGCAAACCAGACATTCTTGAAAAATAGCTTGGTTGCATGAAGATTATCAGGTACAAATATGCCACCCCCACCTCTTTTTTTTGCTCATACAGTTAACAAGGCTAGCAAATTCCTTTTGGGAAGAAAAGGTGGAATTTTACACTTAATCTGTTACAGGCTGTTGAATTCTGAACTAAATTCATAGGAAAAAAAAACCATGATCCATGCAGTTATAGAACAAAAGCAGTTATAGGACAAAATCAATTACTTTAAATAGGATCAATAAAGAAATGATTTAGAATCAATTTTAATCATCAGTAGGCAGGATAAAACTAATCTATAGATAAAACATAAGATTTCATTATAGCTGCTTAATCCTTCTGACCCTACCTTTCCCCTCCAAATATCAGATCACTTGACTAAAAGGCATTTTTTGTAATGGAGAATGCCTGCATAAATAATGTTGTCATATCCCTTCATCAATTATTTTAATTCACTCTGTTTTCATTTAAAAATTAGACTAAAATAATTTCTTTTTAACTCTTATCTTCTGTCTTAGAATCAATACTAAGTATTAGTTCTAAGGCAGAAGAGTGGTAAGGGCTAGGCAATGTGACTTGCTGAGGGTAAGACAGCTAGGAAGTGTCTGAGGTCAGATTTGAATCCGTCTGTAGGCCTGGCTCCCAATCTATTGAGCCACTCAGCTGGCCTTAAAACAAATCTTTAAGGAAGATATATTCTATAAAAAGCCATCCAGATTGAATACCTCAAAGGCTCTTCCTGGGTCACTGCATACTGAACACCTCAGACCCTTAGAACTCTATTTGCTTTTGAATTCACTTACAAGATGATATATAATGCTTTAAAAAAATTTTACATCGCATACTTGGAAGTTGCTCAAGGTTAGGGACAATGTGTATTTAAAATAAATTTTCTCTACTGAATATATCCTTTTTTTTGGCTTTTTTCATAGATCTATGATCTCCTTGGTAAAGGTACTTTCCCATTAATGGTGTTGGCAACCATCCCCTCAGTGCTTTTTCATTTCGTGTATCTTATCCATTTATTTTTATAAAATTTCCATAGAAGGGCTAGTAGACATAATAGAAAGAGTATAAGAGTTGTAATCAAAAGACTTAAGAGCAAATATCAACCTTGTGCAAAGCACTTATGCTTTCTAGACATAAAATTTCTTATCTATATAGTGAAGAGTTTACACTAGATGATATATATCCAAGGATTCTTCCAATTATGATCATGTAACACCCAAGAAACTGCAGAAGTCTTCCTGATAGATTTAACACCATGAGGATACCAATGAAATATCCAGGATATCTGTCTCACATTCCTTTCTACATGACATCCCTCCTATTCTGGTCATGAATGTTCACTTACATAATTAATTTTAGGCTAATTTTCTAATTTTAAATAATTTAATTAATACCTCTAAATAAATAAATAAATAAATAAATAAACATTTATTAAGCACCTAATATTGGAGGGGATGAGGCAAAATTGGGTTGTTTAATGCATTGCTGATGGATTTGTGGATTGATTCAACCATTCCAGAAGGCAATTTGGAACTATGCCCAAAGGGTTTCAAAAGACTGCTGCCCTTTGATCCAGCCATACCACTGCTGGGTTTGCACCCCAAAGAAATAATAAGGAAAAATATTTGTACAAAAATATTCAGTCATGCTCTTTGTGGTGGCAAGAAATTGGAAAATGAAGGGGTGTCCCTTCAATTGGGGAATGGCTGAAAAAGTTGTGGTTTCAATTGCTGAAAGTAATGATGAACTGGAGGATTTCTATGTGAACTGGAAAAACCTCCAGTAATTGATGCAGAAGGAAAGGAGCAGAACCAGAAGAACATTGTACATAGAGACTGATATAATATGGCATAATCAAATGTAACAGAATTTTCTACTAGCAGCAGTGCAATGAACCAAGACAATCCAGAGAAGTTTATGAGAAAGAACACTATCCGCATTCAGAGAAAAAACAGGGAACAGAAATGCAGAAGAAAAACATATGATTGATCACATGGTTCAATGGGGATACGATTGGAGTTTGGATGTTAAAAGATCCCTCTACTGCAAATATGAATAACATGGAAATAAGTTTTGAACAATGATACATATATAGCCCAGTGGAATTGCTTGTTAGTGCCGGGAGCTGGGAGAGAAGAGGGGTGAAAAAATCATGAATCATGTAACCATGGAAAAATATTCTGAATAAATAAATAAATAAAATTTTAAAATTAAGCACCTATTATGTACCAGGGGCTCTATTAGGTGATAGGAATTTAAAGATGAGAGTAAAATTGTCATTCTATTCATGAAGTTCCTATTAAATTAAAAGACACAAGATGTGCATATGTTAAGTATTGCAGAATAAATACAACATAATGAAGTTCACAGTAGTAAATGAGGAACAGTAATAGTATTGTGGGGAATCAGGAAAGGTGTCCAAAAGAAGGTGATGCGTCAGCTATGTCTCAAAGAAAATGAAGACACTAAGAGTTGGAGATGAAAAGGAGGAGCATTCCAGACATAGGAAACAGGCAATGTGAAGGCAAAGAGAAAGTAAAAGTGTTGAACATGAGAAATATTAAGGCTACTTTGGTTAGACTATAAAATACAGGGAAGA
Organism: Gracilinanus agilis; assembly: GCF_016433145.1. Classification (NCBI taxonomy): domain Eukaryota; kingdom Metazoa; phylum Chordata; class Mammalia; order Didelphimorphia; family Didelphidae; genus Gracilinanus; species Gracilinanus agilis. The sequence continues at coordinate 295,064,560 of NC_058132.1, forward strand.
GAGTTATGTATAGTAAATGAGATTGAAAGGTAGGCTGAGGCATTAAGTAGTTCAGTGGATTAAGAGCCAGACCTATAGACATCTCAGACACCCTAGGAGGTTCATATAATCCCTGGGCAGGCCACTTAAATCTCACTGCCTAGCCCATATTGCTCCTGCTGTGGAATCAGTACTTTTTAGATTCTAAAACACAAGTTAAGGGTTTCAGAAAAAAATATAATAATCATAGTTTCAGGTTAAATTGTGAAGAGCTTTAAAAACAAGAGAGGGTTTTACCTTTTCTAATAGAAGTAACAGGGAATTATAAGAGTCAATTTAGTAAAGGAGTAACCTGTTCAGATCAGAACCAAGGAAAATTATTTTGTAAGCTGTAAGTAGGATTAGGAAAGCATTTCAATAGGAGAGGTGAGAAGTCAGTCACCAACAACTCTCTTCCTTCCCTTCTCCCCACACCCCAAATAAAACTCTTACAGCAAAGAAATATTCTTACGCAATATAAAACAACAACATTTTTGTCATATCTAATCACATCTGCCTCATTCAGCTCTTATGGCCCATCCTATCTCTGACAAGATACATATGCTTCTCTGTCAATCACCTGGAGATATGTTTGAACACTATTTGATGGTACTTCTTACATAGAGGTGATCACTACTGAAATCTGCTTAAACTCATTATTAGCTTATAACCTAAATTTGATTTTGTCTTGCCACATCTCTGGTGAGAAGAGTAAGTGTCCACTGGTCTGGGTTCTTTCAGGCTCCTCATGATTGGTTAAACTTTTCTAAAAATAAATGGCAATACGGTCTGTTATTTTTACTTTTGTTAATCTTTTTTCTAAGCCATTCAATTTAGGCATGTTATACCACCTTCACCTTATTTTTATGCTTTATGATTATTTAACATTTTCTTATATTTTAATCCTAATCCAGGCTTTAAAGAAATTCATTTATTAAGTAGCAAATAACACACAGATATCCAACACAGATACACAAATCATCACTTGTGGTCTAAGCCTGATTTGGCAAATGTATTACAAAAAAATTTTTGTCACCTGTTTCGAGTTTTAAATCCTGTCTAAAGTCCTATTCTAATAACCATCTGGTAATCAACATGCAGCAAAATGATCAAAAGTTAACATAATAATGAGAAGAATCACAGGAAGGAACTGAACAATCACAAACTAAATAGCCAGAAGAAGCTACATGCTAGTTTGCAGTTTTATTTTTGTTGTGAAAGACAGAATAGCAGAATGAGAAAAAAAGAGACTAGTCATTAGTACATAAGGGGACTAACTTCAGTTTTGTTCCTGACCATCTGATTGAACTTAGACAAGACAGAAGCTTTCTGTGTCTCCATTTTCTCATGTGGATAATGGGCATAATTATAATAACCCTTCTTTTCCCTCTTCATTCTTTGTAATGGTAAACTGTCTATAAGAATAATAGGCATAGCACTGTGTGCTATATAAATCAAAACCATTAGTTTCATTCATTCATTCCCTTACCTGAGCTGCTGCAATAAGATGGGTCAACAAGCCGTCCATTTTTATCAGAGCAAACTATGGCTTGTAGGCGCACCCCTTTTCCACAGGTTTTAGTGTCTCCACGCAACCTCAGGCCTCTCTGAGACTCCTTTTTACCCTCTGGAAGAATGCACTCAGACCAGTTGCCATGGGGCTGGGAGGTGAACACTTCACAGGGACAGGCTTCAGTTTCCACAAGAGGATAAACTTCAGCATTCTGGCATTTTTCCTTCTTTCTGCTCTTTCCTATTACAATAAAAGACATGTTAATGTCACAGTTGATGCTTTTGTTAAAGGATGATCACATTGCTTGTACTTAAGGGCATTTAGTGAATTAAAACTGTATTTTAATTTAATATCAAATAATCTTCATTTTAAATACAAATTATTTCCCTACGAAAGCCTGCCCCAATCACTTTCCTCCCTTCCTCCCTTCCTCCCTTTCTCTGTCTCTCTCTTTTCTCTGCATCTATTTACCTTTCTCTGTGTGTCTATCTTTCTCTCTCCATGTCTGTAAAGTCTGTGACATCAGAACCATCTCCAAGGGGAACTCTTTTTTTCCCTCTGATCTAACATTCTTTATTATAGGAATGAGTTTTCTCAGTAAAGGAAGGAAGAGGGATGTATTTGATAAAGACAGTGATGGAAAGAAAATATATTAATAATTTTTTAAAGAAAAAAAAGAAGCAGCATCTCCTAGGGCAACTAAAGTACTTAAGGGAATTCAAAAAATTGTCTTATGTTGGAGAATGGCACTAAAATGCACTAAGCCCTTAAAACAAGTCTGCTATAGTAATTGTACTGCTAAGAAATTCTTGGTAACTTTATGTAATATCATTTTCCCCATAATTAGCTGATGAAAACAAATTGATTACTTTGTCTCTATTCCCCTTGCAATCAATGGTTGCCAAGGAGATCCACAGAATGGTCAACTAAGCAGTAACCTTTTTTGTTTTTAATGACTGTAAAGCAGAATTAAATAGATATACTACAAAAAATATAAAATGCAAAAAATATAAAAATAATCATCCATAATTGTGTAGAGCCTATCGTGATTAGAAGTAACATCTTGCATTTTGAAGGATATTTGCTAAATAAGTTATTTGGATTTTTTTTTGGCTCATTTTTCTCCCACTGTCATATTCTTCTCTCACTTCCAACACTGGTCCTTTATAGCTGGAATCCATTATAGCAGATTAAATCATCTTGGCTGTAAAGAGTGGCAAGCATGGATGTTGTTTAGTAAATTCCAGATTGGAATGGATATTGATGATGTTTTAATGCCAACAGCATTTTACCAGAGTTGAAAATAAATCTTCGCTTTCCTAATTTAGTGTTCTCTTTCTCATTGGGTATTTTAATAGAATTAGAGGGTTGTTTTCACTTGCATATAGCAAAAGAAAGTGCTTGGATGTTTTCAAGGATTTTGGGGGGTTGAAGTTGACAAATGAGTTCACCATTTTTCTATCAGTACCATGTCTATTAGTCTGTGATATCATAGAGAAAACAAGGTGCTGAGCACAAAGTATAGAGTGACAGTCACTAATTAAGCTATGCAAATAAATGTCACAACTCTACAGGACTCAAGTTTCCTTATCTATTAAGTGGTGGAAGAGGTTGGAAAGGTGTGGGGATGTTGTAAATGATTTTTGTTGTTCATTCATTTCAGTTGTGTCTGACTCTTTGTAACCCAGTTTGGAGTTTTCTTGGCATAGATATTGATGTGGTTTGCCATTTGCTTTTCCAGATTATTTAACAGATGAGGAAACTAAGGCAAACAGAGTTAAGTGGCTTGACCAGAAACTCAAAAGATGAGTTTTCCTGACTACAGGCCCAGAACTTTATCCACTGTGACACCCTGATGAGAGATTAGCCAATTAGCATTTCTATGTGCTTATTGGAAGTAGAGTATGTATATTATGCTAACCTTTAATTTTGGAGTTTTCAATTTCAATAATCCCTTGACTTTGTAAAATATCTACATATATATATATATGTATATATTTTTTTTCATTGAAAAAGTCATTGATATATGCGATATTTCTTTAATTGGTGGCTTCATGGAATGTGATGATGCTCATGGCCACTAATTGCAACTGGAAATTGAAGAGCAAAGTATAATACTACCCTCTACCTTGATGTCTCATTAAATCCTCAATCCAAACTTTGAATAAAGTTAAGTCCCATTAAGTCTTTTATTATTTAACTTTGTTTTCCTCTAGTGACAAGTGAATGAATTAAATAGGATCATTAACCCTAATATAAATGGTCAAAATACTTTAAAGGACAGCTTTAAGGCATACTGAAAATGTAATGTTCCATTAGCAACAGAATTCAGTGAATAGAGTAGATAGATTTTGATGCTATTTTTTTTTGCTTCTATTTGAAAAAAAACTGAACCATAGTTTCATATTTGCAACTCAATGTTTAAGCCAGAGGCCATTTGGGGATTGTGGGACTGCACAGGTCCACCATAAAGAAGCTCACTAGAATGTCCACTAGAATAATGAATGAATCATGAGTTGTTTCATGAGTATTGGAAAGTAGATTCCATCTGATTTGATGATGATAGCAGATAGATGTTAAAAGCTATTTTAATCACCTACTACATTATGACTTACCATCACATGATGGCAAACAGTAGGAAAGAGAAAATCTAGTCCCAAATAGAGATATTCACATTGTTTGAAACTTCCCTTTATATATTAGTTCCAACTCACTTATAGTAAACACAGGTTTGTAATATTAAAGCAATTAGCTGAAAAGTGGAAAAAAATTAAAACCAATGAGTTGATTTACCTACTAAGATACTAAATTATTAGTTTGATATTTTTTCCTTTGGCAACTAATTTGTCCCCTTTCACACCATCATTTATACATGTGAATTAATGATTTGTTTTGTCATACTACAGATTCACTGTAATATCAAGCAACTTGTTATAGACCTTCAAGTTAATAATTTATAAAAGAAATTCTAAATTTGCTTAGAATCCAAAATAAAAGAACCTTTTAGACTGAGTAATGCTTGTTTTAAATGGTTCTGAAAATGAACAACTCCAATATTTACATAAAAAGCATATTGCATAAATTCAAATTCATTAAAGTTTTACAAACCCTACAGCCCACCATATTCAGAATAAAAATGAAGAAATCTCATAGGACTTCACATTTTTCCCACTTTCCATGTTCAGATATAAAATGGAAATCATCAAGACAGATGAACTAATTGCCAATTAATACAAACTTCTCCCTTTAAAAGAAAATACCTTCTTATCTTAGAGGGTCTTGGAGGATTAGTGTTGTTTAAAATTTAATAATATTTATATATACATGTATCAATTGTTTATGTGCCATTTGTGTGTGAAGGTGAACAAATGTTTTAAAGTGCCCAGTAACTTCTTAATATTTATGTACTCCAAGTCCTATCAAATAATTTAGAAGTATTACGCTTTCAAAAAATTTAGAACACTTATGGGAACATATGAAATAGTGAAAAGTCAACAAAAATGTCTGTCCATCAAATTGGCAGAAATATCAGTGGTGGTTTTATTCAATAAATATAATAAACTCTTACATAATATCATATATCATATTACAGATTTAGAGCTAGGAGAGACACTATATCATCTGACTCAATGTTCTCATTTGGAAGATGAGGAGATAAATAGGGACTCACAAACCTCAAAGATAAGTATTTTTGAAAACTGTACAACATGTTCCAAAATTCAGTTGGCTAATTTAATTGCAGAAAGTTACCAAGATTTGAGCTTGTGATATGCTTTGAAATTGTGTATATGAAGAAAAAGTTACCAAATTGAGGCTACTAACATTATAATAGTGCATATGTTGTTAAACGATAATGTTTAATGCTTCCAGTTATGTTCAGTTTTCTTCTTCTTTGGCTATTTGTTACATTTCTTATAATTCTTAGATCTCAAATTATGACTACCCTGAGAGGGGAATACTAAGATAATCTAAAAAGAAAACAAAAAATTCTCTTAGTACAAGATCACTGTTGAAAAAAATTCCATTTTAGCATGGTAGACTCCTGAAGGAACTTCCCAAGTAGATGCCAAAATAAATCAGATATCTTACAGTGGTACAGAATTTCTTCAAACACTATTTCATTATCTGACATTCAAATATGAGAATCAGACCCTACCTGTCAGCTGTCGGCGGCGGGTCCTCACTGTGTCACAATCTGTTGAGCATGGGGTGAATTTTGACCAAGGGGTGAACATGCAGTCATCTCGGCAGGCAACATGACATTCTTGCACAAGGGGAGGCATGTCCCCTGCCCACTTAAGGCAGTCAATCATTTCTGCAGACTGGTTATCATCAGAGAGACATGTGATATCTAAAATTTTAAAAAGTGTCAGATTATTAATTCAATTTAATATTACAAACATTTATTAAGTGGTGTGACTTGTCCACAGGGAGTGCAGTCAGGAAAACCAGCATTCAACTACTGCCCTGAATAGTTTTGATCTCTGTAACTTCTGCTAATTCACTAAATTTCCCAAAATCTTAGTTTCTGAATCTGTAAATTGAGGCTAACAAAAAAAATTCTAATATTTACATGACATGTACATGAGACTCAAATAAAATAATATAATGTAATAAATAATATAATAGTAATAATAATAATAATAGATGTAAAATTACTTTGCAACTTGAAAGAGCTACTAAATAAATACCAGTTAGTAACATTCCTGAACACCTATTACATACAAGTATTGTTATATATGAATGCACAAAGATAATAATGAACCAGGCCTTGTGTATGAAGTGTTTATTAGGAAGATATACTAGGATAAGTAAATAAAATTTCAGAGAGAGGGAATATTAACAACTGATGTGATCAGCAAAGACTTCTGAATGGAGATAAGCACATGAGATGAGGTTTGAACTTAGCTAAGGATTCTGAGAGGCAGAAGAAAAGCAAAAGCTCATTACAGATACAGAGGCAGAGAGAGCCAAAATGGAGATGTTGGATAACCTATTACCAAATCAACCAATGAAATGTTACTCTTATTACTAGTATAGGTAGGAAATCTCACAAAAAATCACAAAAATTAAATGCCAAATACCAACTTAATTGCCCACTACCCCAGTGCTTGGTTGCAGATCCAGAGTAGAGTGAGAAGGGGCATCCTCAGAACCCCTGGGTAGAATGTGGAAAATCTGGAAAGCATGGACTCACTTCTAATAACTAAGATAGCGCCTGAACAAAGAGGAGGTTGCAGTTTTGCTGCTCTGAGCCAAGAACTTTCCAGGTAGCTGATAGGGGCTGATTCCAGCAATAGTCTATTCTTGTACAGACCCAAACTCAGGTCAGGAATTTACAGAAGGCAGTCTAGGCAGGAAGCAATCTCACTTTGTTCGGGATCAGAATCCTTTGAGTACACTGAAAGCTGGATCCCTAGTCTGTCCCTGAAATCCTGGAATAGCATCACACTCAGTAACTCAAGAAAGGAGCAATAATTCAAGAAGGACCAACCTGAGTCTTTCCTCAAGAAATGAGCCAAAGTTCATCCCTAACATCAAATATAAAGTCAGGAAGTAGGCTGGAAGAATAGGCAAATAGAAAAGAACTTTACAACAATGAGTTATTGTGGTGAGAGGGATGCTCAATACACAAACTCAGAAGAAAATGACTCCAGAACATTTATATGCATTGCTTTGGAAAAAACAGTTTAAGTACAAACTCAACTAGTCTGTGAGGAGGAGATGAAGAAAGAGTTAAAATGCTTATATTATAGATGGAATGAGAGTACTTAAGGGGTAAAAAAAAGAGAAAAAATGAGAACTAGAGAAGAAAGAAGTAGAAAGGTAATTAACAGCTTGTTACCAGAGTTTCAAACCCTTGTCCAAACTATGAATGCCTAGAAAATTGGAATGGATTAAATGTATGCTAATGACTCTATGAGACAAGGTCAAAGTGCTAAAAAATGTAAGAAAATGAGTAAAATCTCATATCAAAAACAACCAACCTGGAAAACAGAGAGGGGGGAAAATTTAAGAATAACTGCCATGACTAAAACAAAAAAGAGACTAGACATTATATTTTAAGATACTGTAAAAAAAATTGCCAAGATATCTTAGAACCAAAGAGCAAAATAGAAATATAAAAAATCCACGTTTTCTACTCAAAATGAAAATTTCCCAGATTTCCAGCTATTTGGTGCTTGTCCACATCCTACAATGAGTTCAAAAGAAGGGAGACACCTAATATACTAGGGTTCTTTCTCATATTGGTATTATATGGTACTCAATGAGCTTGCAAGTTTTTTGCTCATTATCCATTTATCTTATTGAATCACCCATATTTTTTCTGAAACATATATTTTAATACTATTATATTTTTCCTTAATTGTTTTTACTTTTACTTTTTAGTTTTAATATACATTAATATTTTTAATAATCATTAAAATGTTTGTGTTTTGAATTTTTCCCATCCTTTCTGTCCTAGTTCATTCACTCTTTACCTTTTTCTTCCTCTTCCATGTGATAGTAAACAGTCCAAAACAGATTTTACATATACAATCAGATCATGCATTTTAATAACATCATTAATGACATCTTTTATGCATAATTCTGCATCTGTAGCCTTTGTAGGCCTATCATCTACATTTTCATTGCCATTCCAGTGATCTCAATCTTCAATTCTTCAGAGATTGTGGTGCCTCAGGATTTGTAGTTTTATCACAGTGATAGAAGATTATTAATATTAAAAAGATGAATGTTTTAGCTTGAAGCTTGGGATTTTAAAAAAAAACACAAGAAGCAACCAAATAAAAACCCAACAATACCATTGTCTATTCATCTAATGTTCAGTTTTGTGTTCAGGTCATTACACATTTGCAAAAACTTTCCAAGACACATGTGCTGAGAGACATGATCAACAGATTTCCAACCAGTTGCATATCACTCTTCACCTCTGCCACATGATATTCCTAACTCCTTTTAAAGCTTAAGTTTAAGTATTTTCTCTTATTTGTGATTTTTCCTCATACCGACATTAAAGCATTTTGCATACATTCTATAAAAACTTATCTTTGTAAATGTTTTCCCTTCAGTTAAATGTAAGATCCATGAAACCAGAATTGTTTTTTTTTTAATTGTAACTTCAGCTTTTTTATAGCAACATAGTAGATACCTAACAAATACTTGCTGAATTTTTAAATTGATGTTGTTCATGTACTAAGTTTTCCCCATGGATTTATTTCAATCAAACACTTTTGAGTGATTATTAATCTCATAAAAAAGGATCTGTTCTGCTCTAGGTCATGTTGTAATGAGCTCCAAGTCAAAAATAAAAAAGGATCAAATGTTTCACACCAAATGTAAAGGCTCTTTCTTTGAATGAACTTTACTTTTTGCCTTAGCAATGCGCAAAGATTGGAAAATCTTTTTTTTTTTGTCTTTGTTTTCTAATACTCCTTTCAAGCAAGTCCTATAATTCTGGTTTTGTAAAATTCTGTCTACCAACTTCTTGAATCATAAAACACCTCCTGCAACTCTGTCTACAACTTGTATGAATTCCTAACTTTGAATTCATTTCTCAATAGCAGGGGCAAAACCCTTTAATATAAATGCAGATCCCTGTTTTATGTTAAGCTTGACTGATATTAATAATTAGAGGATCATTAAAGAAGGTTATATTTATTTTATCTTTCAAGGAAGAGTGGATACTTCTGACATATACATGGTAAAAAACTTATCTTTACCGAATCAAATTTTTAACCATATAATCAACCAACAGTAATCATAATAAGATTTTCTATCTATAGAATTTTCAGATGTATGATATTATGTGATAGTAAAGATGGATGAAAGCATACATCCCTTCTAATATATCCATCAAGCCTGAGATACTTCTGGAGATTATTTGCTTAAAATTTTATGTGGATGAGAAAGTAAACATTTATTTCAGTATATGTTTTCTTCGTTTTATTGTTTGAGGGAAAAATTCTCAACTTTTTTTTCCTTGACATATCTTTTGAATCATCCCTTAACTTAGTCAGTCACACCTGTGTGTACCACAAATTGGGCTTCCTTCTGCATGGTGATCCTTTATATGTAATTTGAGTCTATTGAGTAATCTAGAGAACGAATTAGAATAACTAACTCAATGTTAGCTGTGATCACCTTTATATTAGTATTAGATTATAGTGTATTTAATAATGGAAAGATTATGGCAAAAGTATTGTCCAAACATTATTGCCTAAAAAGGTTTAAAAAACATATTTATTCACATGGAATCTATTCTTTATCTTTTCTTCATTTATTTTATAGTGTTGGGAAGGGTCCATGGGAACTACTATTACAAAAAGTTTATCTTTTTAATGATTTGCTCCTCACTTTGTCCTACATCTTCAACAATCAGGTAGTAAATGAGATAACAATGAAAATGTTGGAATGAAAGCATAACAATAAGTAATATTTGTAAAGCATTTTTCCAGTTTTAAAAGCATTTTCTTCCTAACAATAATTTTTATAATATTATCATTATTATGCTACAACAGGATATATTTCAGAGCCTAAATGGGAGATCCCTCTCATTTGCCCATAATATTTACTACTCTGAAATACAAGTTTATTTTGATCATACGTAAGAGTAGTTACCACCTGAATATACTTTTCAACATTCTGAAAATCTGAAGAATTTCAAAATCTTTCTTATTGTCCTTGGGAACAAACCATTAATAGTGATGTCATAATGGGTAAAAATGTAATGTTTGTCAATTTGAGCATTTATTTGCTGTTTATCAGGTTAATTTTTTTAAAACCATTTTTTCTATCCATTGTCACTGTTTGGTGATAAAAATGCTTGAGAATATCAGCTTTGCTTTATTTTTCATTATTAAAATTACTATAAAATGCTGCAAAAAAATCAAAGTACTTGACCCATAGTTGCTTTCAAAAAAATATTGTTTTAATTGAAAGCTTACATAACCTAGAGTCAATTAGGAGAATTTATTGTGCCATATTTAAACTTTTCCATAATAATAATGTGAAGGACATAAGATAGGTAATTTTAATAAAAAATTTAATTAAATACACCATTAGAACCTTTAGAAAAAATGACCTTATTTTTTTTAAAAGTAGTGCTCATAGATTAGAAAACATTTTTTGATATTTATTTCCTACTATTTCTATAGAACAAGGTTAGTAATTACATTCTAGATAATAAACTCATGTAAAAAACTTTTAATGAATAACTTACTTTATTGTCAAGATCTACGAACTATTATCAGCATAATTAGTATGACCCTGGAAGTTTCTAACTGAACTTTTTAATTCATTTCATTTCAATTCAAGATTATACAGTAAAATCCTGTTTATATACAAAAATGGAGAAATTTTACAGTATAGGTTATTTGGAAACAAAGGGTAACTCATCATTTATATTTGCTTTGGAATAGTCTGACTGTGGAGCATGTAGAGACATAGGTGTATACCCACAGAGGATATGAAGACTTTTTCTTCCTGTTGTAACTGTCCAGGGCAAGGACAGGAAGGGAAAGAATGGTTTTTATCGTGTCCAGGAAGCCACATTTCTATCACCATTAATCCAAAGAGATATATGAACATTGTATATCCTACATTGCTTTCATTTCATTTCCCATTTTTTTCCTTTACCACTCTTACTTGATTTTAAAAATCATTTTTATTCTTTTTAAATCTCTTTCTTTAGCTCATATAGGAATTCTTGTCAGACTTGTATCTAATCTATATTTTTCTTTGAAGTTTTTCTTACAGATGTTTTCAAGTCATTTTCTTCTTTTGAGTTTGATTCTTAAACTTCCTGGTCACCTTACAAGGTTTTGTGGTCAGGTTCTTTTTTTCATTTGTTTGTAAATTTTTCCTAGCCTATTTCTTTGGACTTTATGTCATGAGTTTGCATCAGCTCACCTCTGAGGTACATAGTCTGAACTTCTGTAGTTTAATATGGGAGCTTGTAAGTTTTCCATTTTCCAAGATATAATGAATCAGAGAGAGGTATGCCCTCCAACTCTTCATTCTAGTTCTCATTCAGGTAGGGTTGCTGCTTTTTCTTCACTCTGACTGCTCTTTCCCAACCTAGAATTATGACCTTGAAATAAGTAATAAGTGAAGGTCCTGCCAAAGGCCATCAGATCCTACTGAGAGTACTAGCACAGGAGTCATCCGGAATTTTTTTCTGTCTAAGTTTTGAATCACCTTTCTGTCTCTGTGAATTAGTATGTCTGGCATTTTTACTGTTGGAGATGCTGAACTCCAAGGCCCACTGGTAGAGCTTTCTCTAAAACCTGTGGTATGCTCTCACCTAGTCATACTCCAGTATTTACAGATCTTTAAGTTGTCATTACTTGGAATAAGCCCTCACTCTGACTTTTCCATGGATTTTACACTCAGGATTTCACCTGGAATTTTCTGTGGCCATTTTATAGGACAGGTTTTGGGAGAAGTTTGATAATTATGACACTTTGTTCCACCATCTTTATACTCTCATTATGTACTCAAAAATCTTATTATAATATATCTGCAAGTCAGTCTTTCTTCTAGCCAATAGTCACTTCTCAATAGCCACTCCCAAGTCAACAAGCATTTATTAAGCAACTACTATGTGTCAGGTAATATATTCCCAAAGAGTAAGTAAGAGTTGACTGTGACTGACTCTCTCTATAATAATAAATTTTATCCAACCAAAATATTTTTCAGGTTTCCAAAAGTTTAAGATGCTAATTTCTTTAGACAAAATCAAGTTGATATAACTGTTAACATGAAATAATGACCCAAAACTCTTTATTTGCAACGTCCTATTATATGAGTCATTTAATTAAGCACTCTTTGAAATCTGCTAGTTCCTTTGTAATTTTGAAACTAGTTAAGAAAACAACAACAAACTATAGAAGTAAAACAAGAAGAAAATATATGCAGATGGAGTGGGTTGATAATTAGAGCTCAACCCAATTTGAAGGTCCCTACCCCTGTCTAGAATCTTATAGGCAGATTATATATATATATATATGT
>NC_058132.1:295087102-295157494 GCF_016433145.1 Gracilinanus agilis
GGGGGGGGTGCGGGTGGTGGGGTTGAAGGGGAAAGGTGGAGCATGAATCATGTAACCATGTTAAAAATGAATATTAATAAATGTTAAAAAAAACTTAACTTTCTATGTAGCAATCAAGAATCATACCTATCTTATTCATCCTTCAAAAAAGCAAAAACCCTGACTCTCCCATTTCTTCAATGATTTTTTTTTATCATTCTCTTTTATTTCATAGCCTGATTCTAGAAAAAGCTATATATACTTATTCCATCTACTTCCTCTCCTCTCACATCTCAACACCAAGATATCCAATTTTACCACTTAACTGAAATTTCTTTCTACAAATTAGCAATTAAACTTTTAATTATAAATTCAGGTGAATGTTTTATTTAACCTCATACTTGATCTCTTGGCAGCATTTGACAGTGTTTATGATTCCCTTTTCTTAATGCATTTCCTCTCTCGTGTTTGGAGACCATGCCAATTCTTCTCCTACCTGATTCATTACCCCTTATACCTGTGGTGTCTCCATATGTGTTCTGTGAGGTATAACTCAAAGCTCCATCTTGAGCTTCATTCAGAGATTCTTTGTTTTATCTTTCTAGGTGTACTCTTTTCCTGACCTCAGCTCCTAAAAGTTCAAATAACATCTTTATGCATTTGACACCCATATATACATATTTAATCTTTGTCTTACCTTCTAACTTTGATCACTAACTGCTTATTGGATTATTACAACCGAATGAGAAACATCTTCACCAATTCAGCATTGTACTTTCTGGGCAAATTAGTGAGTAATGATTATTATTTTATAACTGCTCCATTCTGATCCAAGTTTATCCCAAACAATTCCATGCCAATATTTCTTCCTTTTATTTATGGCAAAAAGAGAGAGGTTAATGTAATTTTTGATTTTTTAAACTGCTAATTGTAACATAATCATGGGATATTCAAATAGGAAGAAGCTTTAAACATAATCTTGTCAACTATATATTTTTTTTAGATAAGAAAACAATGGTGGAGACAGAAGAGAAATAACTTGTTCAAGTTCACGCAAAAAATCTGCATCCAAGACAGAACTAAAACTTGTCTCCAATATATAAGACTAATATTGTTCTCTTTATGTCACCACTAGAAAGATGGAAGAAGCAATAGATTTTGCTATTCAAAAGATTTTAGTTATGGGTATGAAGATCATGCCAAATTATTTTTATAAAGTTGATTTTAAGTAAATTGTAATCATATTATGAATTAAAATTATAGATCAAAGATGAATACAATTACTATGAGGATATTACAGTTACTAGAATGAAGGAGTGCTAGAATGTGGTTATGAAGTGTACATTTTGAAATGCACTAAACATGGAAGAATACCTCTCCCAGGATCCTCTACCCTAACTTCCTCAGACACCTCCCACTTCCTTTGTGGGAGGTGTCTGAGGAAGGTATAAGAGATAGGGAGAGTGAGAGTTCTGGCACCTTTTTGGAGGAAGAGCCCTGGTCCTGACATAGCCATGGGAGATATACCTTCTTGCATCCCTAGACCTTTACTTTTCCAAAACTAAATAAATCCAGATATTCTATACCCTTATTGTTTTCCTGATCTTCAGTGAGCTCCAAAAGGCTTGGGTCAATTACCCCTTTGGGCTTGGGACTACCACAGCTAGGCTACCTTCCTTCCTATTCCCTTTTCCTTCCTTTCCCTTCCTTCTCCTCCTACCATCCTTCCCTTCTTTCAACAAACAAAAGTAATGTAATTTACATGAAGAAATGTGGATGAGAATTGTAACTTTATTCTCTTGAAATGACTTAATGTTTGATTTCAGGTGTATGAAGCTTAAATGCAGTTTCCACAGTTTGAAGAACAAGAAGGTTAATGTCTATTCTTTAGAAAATCTCTTCCTAAATATCTGAAGAAAGCCATATAAAATCAGTTAAGGAAAAAGGATCTCTCTGAGAAGATGTAACTTTAATGATAAGACTCCTGTCTCCCCTTTCCCCCCACATTTGACAGTTTTATTTTTATGAAGGAAAGAATAACACTCATTGATTTGGCCATCATTTTCAATCTTCTGCTATGAAAACTACACATTCTATAGGTGAAATGTTCAGAATCAATTCAACAAATATTTATTGACTGTCTACTGTGTATAAGGCATTAAGGAGGATTTGACAGTGAAAATCAAGCAGGCAGACATAGCTAATCTTGTATTTTGCCTATATGTCTTATGCACAACAACTATTTCATCCATGGTTGGATTCCCCTGTCACCTAGCCTGCTTCTGGGCCATTTTATCAAGAGTTACTTGACATATGCTCAAAGGAAGCTAAGAAAATAATCATTCTTATATAATTCATATATCCCCTTTCTCTGTTCTATTAAATTCCTTTTTAGTCTTTATGATACAATTTAAATGTCAGTTCCTTAATGAAGCCTTCTCTAAATATCCATCCCTTCTCCTATCTCCTTCATCCTTGCTCTGGGTAATAACTTTTTTCTTGGTCATAAAAGAGCACTTTAGTTTGAGTCTCTCTAATACTTTTCATCTAATAATATGCATTTTAAGAAGCACCTTGGGATATGAAGGGAGTCAGGAAGACATGAGTTCAAGTGCTGTCTCTGACACATACTATCAATTTAACCCCTTGAAGGTTTCTTAACTGCTCAGTACTACTAGCAGCTTTTTCCAATTTTAAGTTATATAGGAATTCTTTATTTGTAACATTGGAAGACATTTCCCCACCTCATGAGCTCCCTAAAAATGATTAAACTCTTGTCCCAAAAATGCATATCGTAATTATGTTAATTTTTGTCTTCTTTTATGCTCCAATTAGATCATGAATTTTATGAGGGCAAAGAACAAATCTTGACTGAACTTTTCCTCTCCCTAGATCCTAACATGAAACTGTGTACATGGGATATATGCTCATGAACCTCATTTGAATAATTTTCCTTTGAAGCAAGTTAATTGGGAAGGTAAATGTACTTTTTAAAAGGTATGTCAAAGTTAAATACACATTCTTTTAGATGGTCCAACTCAATTCAAGAATAACAGGAAAAAATAACTTAAGAAAGAATTACAGCAAAAGACAAAAGAAAAATTTAAGTATACTATTTTCCAGAAAGGTTTACTAAGAGACTTAGTTGGGGGTAGATGTCAAAAATCAAGTTTTTTAGTCAATATCTGGATTCTAGGGCTTCTTCTAATGTTTATCAAATGATTTAACTCTAAACCACTTATCCTTTCTATTCCTTCATTTCATGATTTATAATTTGGAGATAAAAAAGTGAGTCTACATTACTTCAGAGTGTTGTTGGGAGGAAAGAGTTTTGCAAATCTAAAGAAATATGTACATGTAAATTATTAACATGGACATGTAGATCACCTATTTTAAAACTGATCTTGATTTCATAGATTTGGGGGTCTTCTGGTAAAGTATTTTTTTCTTCACATGTAGCTTGAGATTATTTCTTTAACCTGTAGTCTTAAAAAAATTCTTATGTTCTGTCTGAATATCAGTTCTAAAATAGAAGAGTTTCAAGGGTTAGAAAATTAAGGTTGTGACTTGTCCAGGGTCATACAACTAGGAAGTATCTGAGGTCATATTTGAACCCAGGTCATCCAAATTCCATGCCTTGTACTCTAACTCCTATGTCACCTATTCTCAGATGAAAATTTCTATAATAGTCCTATTCCTTTGTATTATTTTGTCATTGAAATCCATAATTTTCTCCAATTTCTACCAATGAGTATAAACTGCAATTGATTCTACCATACTTGAAAGATTTTGCATATGGGTTCCTGCAGTAGATTATATCAACCAACAGAGAACCAGGGTAGTTAAACCCAGAGAGACTCATCACCTATGGGCATTTGGTTTATTAATTATTTTATTATGGCAGTCTAAATGATAGCTGATAGTACAATGGATAGAGAACTGAGCCTGGAGTCAACAAGACCTGTTCAAATCTAGTCATAGACTCTTACTAAATATGTGACTCTGGGCAAATCACTTAATGTCTATTTACCTCATGTTCAAAATAGAGTTAATAATAGCATCTACTTTGCTGGATTTTTGTAAGGAAAAAATGAAATACTTTTTTGTAAAGAGACCAGCACCAGGTCTGACACACAATAGGTATAAAAGCTTATTCCCTTATTTTCTTCCTATGATACAAAGAAAAATAAATTTTGGCCCTCAATTCCAGGGGACTTTTAAATTTTTTATAGTACTATGGCAGTAGCAGAAAAGGGTTCAGAGTGCAGTTATATATCTCATGATTTTTAAACTAGCTCTATGAATATTAATTTAATTGGTAGTACTCTAAATCTTGGTTAAAAACTAATAAGATCAGCAGTATGGGATACAACCTTACCCGTTGCTCCTTCTTGGAGAACAGTAAATGATGAATGGAGCCTGCATGACATGTGATTAGTGTCTCTGCAGCAACTTGGAGATGGTGACAAACTCCTTGTTGCTCCTTTATGATTTGTACTGACAATGCTATTCCCTAGGGGGCAGCTAGGTAGCTCAGTGGATTAAGAGTCAGGCCTAGAGATGGGAGGCCCTAGGTTCAAATCTGGCCTCAGACACTTCCCAGCTGTGTGACCTTGGGCAAGTCACTTGACCCCCATTGCCTAGTCCTTATTGACTCCAAGACAGAAGGCAAGGGTTAAAAAAACAAAACAAAACTAACAAGCTAATTTACAGGCTTGAATGAAGTCACAAGTCTAGAGGAAGGTGACATTAAATCAAAAGATGAGTCCCAGATTCCCCTTGGAAATGTAATTAAAACATTAGGAACCTAGAGGTAATAAAATTAATCAGAAGGATTTAGTGTCAATTACAAAGTGGCAGGCAGTCATCTAGGTAGTAGAGATGCAAAAGCAAAAAAGAAATAGTTCCTGCCCTCATTTAGCTTATATTCTAATAACAAAAATGAAATACACACACACATAGATGCTGATATACACAGCATATGCAAGAGATTTGCTAAATAACCTTGTGTGGAAAAGGAGTAGCTCGATGATCAGAAAAGACCATGAGAAGAAAACAACACTTACAAACATGAGAAGACTTGTAGGATCTGATTCTGAGTGAAGTAAGCAGAACTGCGAGAATAGTTTGGATATTAATAACAATAATGTCAGGGGGAAAATTGTAAAAGACTTAAGAACTCTGATTGAGGTAACGATAAAGCCTGATTCCAGAGGACTGATGATAAAATATGCTATCTACAATGGAATAAAACTTTTATTAATTTGAGATGAAGAATAAGACATAACATTTTTGGATATGGACTACAATTGAATTTATCTTGCTTGACTATGCAAATTTGTTGGAAGGGTTTTTTCTTTTTGTTTTTCCTCCCCTCTCTCAACAAAGGGTGAAATAAGATCCTATTGATTAAAAAATTTTTAAAGAAAATAAGTGGCACATTAATCTTAAAAGAAACCAGAGATTCCATAAATGAGAGCTGAGAAGAAAATACATTCAAACTGTGGGTAACAGCCTTTATAAAGGAGAAGTTATTGGTATCAGTTTTTCAGGAACTTTGGTTGTCAAAGATTAATATGTGATTCTAGATATTGGATGCCATTGGAGTTCTTAAGTTTGATGGGAAAATGATCAGACCTGCATTGTATATATCATCTGGGCACCTTTATGATTAAAGGATGAATTGCAAATAAGTAAAGAAAGGAAAATAATTTTATTAAAATAGTAGTCTAGGTAAGAAGTGAAAAGGGCCTGAACTAATGGTACTTGTGGAACTGCAGTGGAATGGAAGAATTCAAGAGATGTTCTGGAAATAGAAATAACAAGATTTGACAACAGATTGGATGTATGAAGTGAATGAAAGTAGGAAATTAGAATGGCCCTGAGGTTGCGAACCTGAGTAACTGGAAGTCTAGTTGCAGTCTCAACTGAAATAGGGAATTTAAAAAGGGTATGTTTAGGAGATATATCCATTTTGGTTGCATTGAGTTTGAGATGTCTATAGAACATCCTTTTTCAAATGTCCAACAGTCCATAAGATATGACTAGACCTCAGGACAAAAATGAGAGCTTGATATATTAGAGATCTGGAAGCCATTTAGTGATAATTAAATGCATAGTAACTTATGAACACAAGGGAAAAGAAAAGAAAAATAATTTCAGAACATATTAGATAATTATGCCTAGAAATATTTGTGATGAAGATGGGGAAAGAGATCTCAATATCAGTACATTTATTTGTTTAATTTAATTATATTTCTTTTAAAAAGCAGGTTTTGTAGATTATAGGAGAGTCTTTGGGTAGTGATAACAATACGAAAATAAAAAGAACATAAGTAAAAGATCTTTAATGATGACAATGAAAATAATTAGAAATTTAACACAAAAATCTAAAGCAGAGTTTAAAGAGATAGGGAAATTTAACTAAGAATGTGATATGTTTCCATAGACTTTACAAGTTTTGGGTATTTTTTATTTAACTTCAATAACAAAATGGATAAAGGAGAATATACAGAAGAAATATATTTGGTGAAAAAAAGCATTAAAATTAACAAAAGAAACAACTCAAAGTAGTACAGTGGATAGACAGCTACATTTAGAGGAAAGTGACATCATTATTTTGTATTTCAGTTATATCCTTTCCAGAATTTGATAATAAACAAGTCACTTAACCTCTAAAAGTCTCAGTTTATTCCTCATTAAGATGGGAATAGAAATACATTCTTTATCTTATTGTACTGTAAAGATAGTGTTTCTTAACATTTAAGGTCTCTGTAAATGGAAATTTTTATTACTACTTTTCTGCCTCTATATTAGAGGCAACACAGTTTGGGAAATTTGAAGAATAGATTCCCAAGATATTTGAAAGTGGGAAGTATATCAGATGATTGGACATAAGAGGAGGCAGAAATCAAATATAATTAGTTTTGGAGTAGGGGAAGAACAGAGAGAATATCATCTACAAACTCATATTGTTACTTTTTCAGAACCATGAAATTTGAATTTAGATAATATACACACATTTATTAAAGGAAACTTTTATGAAAATATAAAAAAATACTCATTTTAAATGATATTTTAGAGAAAATTCCATATTTACAGATATTTAGCTCACTGGAAATCCTTGTTAAAAATAAAAATGCACTTAACTATTTCAAACAAAATGTAGATTTGATGGTTCTCTTGTACAGAACTATTTTCAATCTATATATTAATATGAGATTAAAAACAACTAAATACACTGCTTTGTTTGTCAATGTTTAAATGAGTGCTATTAAACAAGACACAAAAATCACCTACAAGATACGACATAGTCTGGAGGACATAGTAGCTGAGTCAGAGTAATAGAAGAATTCTAAGAGGAGGTCTTGCAGATGTGCCTGCTTCAGATGACATTGTGTTCACTATACCAATCATAGAATGTGATGGAACCTCAAGAAAGATAATGCTAATCAGAAAAAGAAATAAAAAATAATATTGGGCCAAAGCAGCAATGTTGAAAAATCAAATGAATAAAGAAAGGAAAGACAATATCATACAATTAAAAGCAAACAGTACATTTATCTGAGATAGTCAATTCAGATGGGGGAAAAAGCTAGTTAAATTGTAGTTAAGAAATTGGATAGTGATATCCAATGATTCCACCCATTCCAACACTCAGAAGGAAATAATTCAATTATTATGAAGCCACAGTCAAGATTATACAGCAACTTATAGTTTCTACATTAAAGAACATGAAGATTTGTAATATGATATTCTGGAAAGCAAAAGATTACCTACCCCGTGAAAATGAGAAATGAAAATATGTAAGCATATATGCACCAAATGATATATCATCCAAATTCCTAAAGGATCCAGAAAGACAAAAGATGCCCCAAATCACCTTATCGGGCAAGTACTTTCTCTTCAATAAAGACATAGTAGGTAGACTTCCACATAGAAGAACCAAGATAGGAGAAGGAAGGAATGTTATGATCTTGCCCAAACATACTTCTAAATAACCATAAGGGAAAAAATGCCTCAATTGCCAGGACCAAAAAAAGACAGACTGAAGCAGTATTTAAGCTCAAGAAAATATATAGGGTCAGAAAGAAGACATAATCTCACTGGGTCTAGATGGGAAAACAAAAGACCTGGCATTATGAGGAGTAGTTTAACTCACTCCAAAGTAGGAGAACCAGAAGTGGAGGAGAAGCCTTGTACAAGTACACTCAAAGGAAACCTAAGTGGATAAAGAGTAGCTAGGTGTTTCTGACTGAAGGAATTGGCACCTGGGGAGCACAGCTTAATACACTCTAGTGCTTGTGGCATCCAGGAAACCCAGAGATAGTGCTCCCTCAATTCCAGAAACAGAAGTGAACTTTAAAATATAGGTAAAGTCTCTCTCTCTCTCTCTCTCTCTCTCTCTCTCTCTCTCTCTCTCTCTCTCTCTCTCACACACACACACACACACACACACACACACACACACATGCACACACCCACACACTCATTGGGAAAAATGAGCAAAAACAATGGAAAAACCTGACCTTGGAGAGTCATTTTAGTGACAGGGAAGATCAAAATACAAATTCAGAAAAGGACAAAAATGCTAAAAAAAGAAACATGTGAAACTTTAAAGAAAAGAAAGGATGTAAAGCCCAAAAAAGAACTTCTGGAAAAGCTTGAAAATAAGTTTTAAAAAATCAAATATTAAGATTGGCAGAAGAAAAATGAGGAAAAGAAATGAGAATAAGAGTCAACAGCTAGAGGGAAAATTCAATGAAGAAAGCAACTCCCTAAAAACTAGAATGGGCCAAATGGAAAAGGAGGCACAAATATCCACTGAAGAAAAAAACTTTCTAAAAAGTAAAATTGGGCAAATAGAAAAGGAAACACAAAATATCAAGGAAGAAAACAACTTCCAAAAAAAATAGAATTGGGCAAATGGAAGATTATGACTCGCTGAGACAATAAAAAAAGAATAATACAGTTAAAGAAGAAAAGATAGAAGAAAATCTGAAATATCTCACTGAAAAAAAACAATTGATCTGGAAAATGAATGCAGAAGAGATGAACTAAGAGGTACTCAATTGAATTGAATTGATAATCTAAAAGTAATTAAATACCTAAAAGCTATGATTATTAGAAAGGAGTCTGAATATCATATTACAAGAAATAATTAGGGAAAACTTCCCTGATGTTCTCAAACAATAAGGGAAAAACTAAAAGAATCCATCATTTCCTGAAAGAGATTTTAATATAAAAACTTTAAGGGCATTCATAGGCAAATTCCAGAACTCTCAGGCCAAGAGAAAATTACTACAAACACTCAGAAGGAAACAATTCAAGTATTACGAAACCATAGTCAGGATTACACGGTAACTTATAGTTTCTACATTAAAGAATATGAGGATTAGGAATATGATGTTCTGGAAAGCAAAAGATCACCTACGCAGTGAAAATGAGAATCATGAAAATTTAAACATATGTGTACCAAATGGCAGAGCATCCAAATTTCTAAAGGAGAAGCGAAATGAGTTATGGGAGGAAATCGTAAAAATCATAACAGTGAGGATCCTCAACCTTCTCCTCTCAGAACTAGATAAATCCATTGACCCCCAAAAAATAAATAAGAAAGAAGTTAAGAAGATGAATAGAATTTTAGAAAATTTAGATATACTAGATTCTGGAGACAACTGAATAGGAATACAAAGAAATAAACATGATCTCAGTAGTACATGGCATCTTCATAAAAATTGGCTATATAGTAAGTCATAAAAAACTCACAACCAAATGCAGAAAAGCAGAAGTATTAAATGCATTCTTTTCAGACCATAATGCTATAAAAATTATATTCAACAAATAACTGCAAAAAAAGACTACAAATTAATTGGAAAGTAAGTAACCTGATTATAAAAAATGAATGGGCTGCAAAACAAATTATAGAAATTATCAACAATTTCATTAAAGATAATGACAATGAGAAAACAACACAACAACATTTTTCAGATGAAGCCAAATCAATGATTAAGGGAAAAATTATATCTCTAAATGTTTACATTGATAAGATAAAGAGCAGATCAATAAATTGGAAAGAACTAAAAATACAAGAAAAAGAACAAATTTAAAGTGCTCAACTAAATATCAATTGGAAATCATGAAAATAAAAAAAGAGATGAATAAAATTGGAAGTAAGAAAACCATTGAACATGCTTATGGAAGTAGAAAAATAAAAAAGATTAAACCATTGGTTAATTCAATTTAAAAAAAGAAAAAAAGATAACCAATCACCAGTAGCAAAAGTGAAAAAGGTGAATTCAAAACCAATGAAAAGGAAATTGATGTTATTTTGCCAATATAATTTATTTTGCCAAATTTCTATACTAATAAATTTGACTATGTAAGCAAAAGATGACTATAATGTGTACTATCTACATACATATACATATACACTATTTTTTGATCAGATTTACTGAAGTGAAAATTTAAAACTTAAACCCATCTCATAAAAAATAAAATTGAACAAACCATCAATTAATTCCCTAAGAAAAAAATCTCCAAGGTAAGATGATTTTACAAGTTAATTCTACCAAAAAAATTAAGAAACAATTAATTTCAATACTACATAAACTCTTTAGGAAAATAGCTGAAGGAGAAATTGTACCAAATTCCTTTCATAATGCAATACCTAAATCAGTAAAAGAAAAAACAGAGATATAAAACTAAAGGCTAATCTCTAATGAATATTAAAGCAATTATTTTAAATAAAATACTAGCAAAGAGATTACAGCAATATATTACAAGGATCATATATTACAACCAGGTATGTTTTGTACCAGGAATTCAGGGATCATTCAATATTAAAAAAACAAAAACAAAAACAAAAACCTACCAGCATAATTGGCCATATCAATAACAAACCCAACAGAAACCATAAAATCATTTCAACAGATGCACAAAAAGCTATTTGAAAAAAATAAGACACCCATTCCTATTAAAAACACTAGAGAAAATTGGAATAAATGTAATAATGTTCCTCAAAATGATAACTAGTATGTAAGTCAAACTATCAGCAAATATTATTTGTAATAAGATTAAGCTATAAGTCTTCACAATAAGATCAGGAGTAAAGCTAGAAAACCCATTATCACCATTATTATTCAATATTGGACTAAAAATGCTAGCTTTGGAAATGAGACAAAAGAAGAAATTGAAGGAATTAGGAAATAAAATTATCACTGAAGATAGTATAATGGTAAACTTAGAGAATCCTAGAGTATCAATTTTAAAAAACCTAATCAAAACAATTAACTTTACCAAAGTTGAAGGATATAAAATAAACTCACATAAATCATCAGCATTTCTATATTACAAATATTCTTTATTGGTAATTCTACGTTACCAATAAAGTCCAACGTCAAGAGACAGAAAGAGAAATCCCATTTAATATAACTATGTACTATATAAAATACCTATGAAGTCTATCTGCCATTACAAAATACTTTTCATACAAATTAAGTCAGATTTAAAGAATTGAAAAAAACATTAATTGCTCATGAGTAAGCCAAGCCAATATACTAAAATGACAGTTCTACCTAAATTAATATCTATTTGACCCATACCAATCAATCATTTCTTAGAACTAGAAAAAATAATGAAATTCGTTCAGAAAAATAAATTGCCAAGAATATGAAGAAAATTAATGCAAAGACATAGTATGTAAAGGCTATGTCAATCCAGAATAGAAATTCATTTGCAAAATATTACAGAAGAGTACAGTGGAAAATTATAAACAGTTTTGCCCATAAAATCAGCAAAGGGAAGTGTTGAGAGAAACATACAGAAAGTTTGGCATCAGAATGAACTAAATCAAATTCTCCCATGAGTGTTTATAGATAAAGCTAGAAGAGTAACAAAATGAAATAGATTAAAAAGAAAAGAAAAAAAAAAACATGGTACAGATCAGCCTGCATTTCTTTATTGATTTGTTCTTATCACTGTCAATAAAACCAACAGATTTAGACTATATCACCTTAGTCTCCCATTGTGTTACATAGGGCAGTTGAAGTGGCACTAAAAAAGTGATGGTAGAACAACTGAATCAAACAAAGAACAGATTTAAAGAAAGAATTCTGGATTAGAAAGTTTTTTTACATATTTTCTTAAATTCTTGAAGGACTTCCAAGATAGGTGAAATATGAAAAGATACAGTCACTGTCAAATCTAGCAAAATGGTAAACTGAGGTAATTCTGTGTGCAAGATATCATTTATTATCAGCAGTATGCAGCCTGATAATAAAGGATGGATCAGGTTCTACTGCCTCTGGCCAAAAGACTCCAGAAGAAGATATAACTTATTTTTGTAAGCATAGAACAAAGAACAAGGCAAAAATCACATAACTGGCCAGCACTAAAAAGGTTAGAGATGATGATTGGTTACTCTAAAGAAAGTGGACATAGCCAGGGGTGGGTTGAAGATCCCTTTATTCTGTCTCTAAGAAAAGCTTCTGTGTCCTAGTTGCAGACTCAGGTTATTGATAAAAGCAGACTTACCGGTAATTGGGGAATTAGATAAGAGTACTTTAATTGTTAAAAACATAGGACAAAATCAAGTAGTCCTAGCTTCTCCAGGATACACCATAAATTGTGCAGGAAATGCCAAGATAATGTTTTACAAGAGCATTGAGAACAGAGGTGTTTTTTTTTTAATTGACAATTGTCTTTGTGGCATCCCTTTTCAGTGAGGAGATAGATAAAACTTTAGCACCCATAAGCTTCTTTCAGAGACAGAGAAGAAGCTCAAGTTTGTTACAAAGAATACAGAATATGGTTACAGAATAAAAACACTAACACAGTAAAATCAAATATAAAATAAAGGTTATAAAATTAATTCTCTCAGTACCAAAGAAATGGGAAAAAATCAAGGGATTCCCCAAAATTGGTGACTAAAAGGATATAAATAACTATGTCTACAATTCTTATTCGTATTAAATCTTAATGAAAATTTTCTATACACATATGACATTAGCTTTTTTAATTGAAATATTAGATGAGAATAATCATTCTCATGAATATTTTCTATAGCAATTCACAATGTCATTGTCATACTAATGCTGTAGTTGTCATTCAAATGTGTCATAATAATATAATGAAGTCATACTAATGAAAAAATTTGTATTTGGAGAATCCTGAGTTCTAATCCACCTTTGACACTTATTACATTGTTAACATGGAAAACACACAAAAACTTTTTTGACCTCACTTTTCCTCAATTGTAATATTTGGAGGATATCTAAATGGTCTTTAATTTCCTTTCTAAATTTAAACATATGATTCCCTGACTGAAAGGTGTAGAGAATACAAGGTATCACCCTTTGGTTATTGATCATAGGATTAGACTTGACAGGATAAAACAATATCTGCAAAGTTATCTGCCAATAATGAGCCCTGTACAGAGTTCAGATATAATTAGTCCTCAGAGACAGTAAGGATCTCTAAGTACTCCTCGTTATGGATGGCATTGTCTTGACTACATCAGAACTACAGGGTCTCCTTGAAGAGAACCACAATGACTAAATCAAGATTTACATAAAAATCCACTCAGGAAAAATCAATGACTAACATTCAGACTATGACATACAATTAGCAAGGCAGACCAATGAATTGGGCATTTTGTACATACATTTTGAACAGAGACTGTAAATGGACAAAAAACTAGATTTGATTTGGTAAATTGTAGAATTAGAATGATTCCATTGTCTCTTAACAGGAAAACCAGCTATTTTAGTATCATTGTTCTCCAAGTGATGCTACATGGCTGAGAAACATGGAACAACTCAGTTCCTAAAAAATTAAAATTCCGTGCAATGTGTCACTAAAGTTTAAGGGAAAAGTTCATTGTAGATATAATTAGGTTGTATCATATTTCTAATGACAATTTCTTAGCAAGAAATAACCCAAAGATAGAAGCCAGTGAATGCATGATTGGGAAAAGATATGGCCCTGTTATGTGCTTTGAATGAGGGATAATGAATAGACATTCCAAATCATGTACTAATATGCTTGTAATTTTAAAAGAATGAGAAAACTCAGGCCAGTCTTACATGGAAGATTTATGGGAAGAGGACAGAAAATATATCGTAGCAGTCAGTGGGTCGCAAACTGCTCCAGTATTAAGATGTTCTAACCAACCACTTTAATAAAGAACATTTTATCTTATGTGTGTCTGATGGACTTTGAGAAGGCAACATTTTAATAACTATTATAACTTGAAAGGATTTTTTTTTACTTGTCATTATCCAAACTATTCTCAAATTTGAAACGAATTCTTTTTATAATCCAAATTCCTTCACCTGTTTCTTCTATTTGCTCTCCCATGATGCGAAATCACAATGTGTAGGTACTTAAGAGTTTTTAGGGTTTTTCCCTCTAAAACAGGTATACGTATTATTAGATGCTGACTGATATATATATGCAACTTTTGAGCAGAACAGCATGAGTTGTGAAAATTGAATTAAACAATAAAACAGTAATTGCTTGTTAGGGTGCTTTAATTGACTCATAAGTACCATATGCGAAGCAGTGTGGCTGCAGGAGCCCAATTATAAGCTTGCTTATAGAAAGATACTACTCATTTTACATGTTAGAAACATTCTTCCCAATTATTGGTGCCCTCTATGAAAAGAAGGATTTTCAAACAAGCAAGACATGCATAGTAAGCTAATAATGTATACTTATTCCCTAGGTAATATTAAAGTACTTTGTATAGGCTCTAACATAGGATATCAGAAGAAAAGTGGTCGAAAGAATAAACACAATAAACACTCTCATTATTTAAGAGCATTCTTTCTATGCCACCCCATTCACTGTGCCCACAAATGTAAAAAGAAACTTATTTAGGCATTATTTCTAACTTCTAGAAGCTTACTGATACATTAAAGTTCTCAGATATCTTCTTTCTTCTCTCTCATACTAAAGGCTCCATTCTATCTATCTATCTATCTATCTATCTATCTATCTATCTATCTATCTACTATTTCTTTCATGTTTCTATTTATTAGTTCTTCATCTATAAGTGGATATTCTTAAGCAGCTCTTCAAACATTATTTCTATACTTCTATGCAATATTCTCTTGGTTCTACTCATTTTGTTTTTCATAATTTCGAGTAGGTCTTTTCACGTATATTTTTAATCTGCTCATCCTTTTTTATGGAACAATAGTATTCCATCACAAACATATCCCACAAATTGTTCAGCCATTATCGAATTGAGAATAGCTATAAATATTTTAGAATATATAGGTTCTTTTAACTTTTTCCCAGATCGTGACTGGAAAGAAACCCACCAGGGGTATTTCTGGTTGTAATTCTTTTGACATAATTCCTGATTGTTCTCCAAAATGTGAACATCAGTTCACAATGTATATTTCCCCATTTCCCCATACTTTCCTCTTCTATTATTTTAGCCAATCAGATAAGTAAGAGATAATGTCTCAGATTACAAATTATTTTTGCATTTAAATTTACCATTTATAGATGAGATAACTGACTGAAGATTTCATAACAGGATTAGAACCCAGAGCTTTCTTTTGACTCCAACTCCATTGTTCTCACTAAGCTGTCACTTACTATCATACATCAAGGAACATTTAAACTCTTTAAAAGTCAAAAATCTTTTAACTACAAAAGTACTTGAATTGTGATGATATTAGAACTAATTACACTATATATGAGTTAAATTAACAGTAAAGTTTTTTATTAAGTACTTATTATTTGCCAGGTATCATGCTAACTGCTGGGAATATAAAAAAAATCAGGAGACAGAGTTCACACTCTCTAGGACTAGGGGACGTTTATCTGCTGCAGGCTTGATTCATCACCCCTTTATACCAGGCAGGGGAGGGAGAAAGTGCTCCCATTGGGCTTCTGGGCAGAATGGTGGGTGAAGTGAGGAATGTCCTCAGGCCCATGTAGAGGGGGAGGGGAACAGCTCCCCTCTTTCTAGTAAAAAAAAAATGACTGCAGGCATGCCCACAGAGAGGCCTCTGCTTGCCCTTTTTGGAATGCATGCCAAAGGTTCGCCATCACAGATCTAATGCAATACTGATTGGTAATTGTTGGAGAAGAAATTTGTTTTTTGTTTCTTTTAATTAATTAATTTATTTCATCAATTACATGTAATAACAAATTTCCACTTAAGTTTTCTGAAGTAATATAATGTACCATTCTGTTTCTTAACCAGGACAACATTGTTTTGATGCTTACTTGATCATTGCTTTATTACTATAAGATCTGGCACTGCTAGGCCACTATCCTTGACATTTTTTTTCATTAATTGCCTTAATATTCTTGATCTAGTTCTTCCAGATAAATTTTATTATTATTTTTTCTAATTCTATTAGATAGTTTTTTTGGTAGTTTGATTGGTATGGCACTGAATAAATAAATTGATTTAGGTAGGATTGCCATTTTTATTATATTAACTCAGTCTACTCATGAGCAATTAATGTTTTATTTTCCAGTTGTTTAGATCTAATTTCATTTGTGTGAAGTGTTTTGTAATTGTGTTCATATAATTCCTGTTTGACTTTTTAAAAAATTAATTAATTCATTTAGATTATTTTTTCCCCATGGTTACATGATTCATGATCTTTCCCTCCCCTCTTTCCTCCCTCCTCCCTGAGCTGACAAACAATCCCATTGGGTAATGCATGTATTATTGTTCAAAAGCTATTTCTCTATTATTAATATTTGGAATAGAGTGATCAATTGAAATCAAAATCCCCAATCATATCCGCATCCAACCATGTGATTGATTCTGTTTTTCTTCTGCATTTCTACTCCCACAGTTCTTTTTCTGGATGTGGGTAGTGTTCTTTCTCATAAATCCCTCAGAATTGTCCTGGGTCATTGCATTGCTACTAGTAGAGAAGTCCATTACATTAGATTGTGCCACAGTGTATCAGTCTCTGTGTACAATGTTCTCCTCCTTTATTTGCCTTGGAAAATAGATTCCCTAGTATTTTATATTGTCTAGAGCAGTGATGGGCAAACTACAGCCTGCAGGCCAGATATGGCCCCCTGAAATGTTCTATCTGGCCTCAGACATTATTCCTAATCTGACGAATACAATGAGTAGGATACAATACAATGACACTTGAAAGAGTTGCCTTAGAAACAGACTGACAGATGATCATTTCCTTTCCTTTGTTCCCCTTTAAAAAGTTTGCCCATCACTGGGCTAGAGTGATTTTTAAATAGAATTTCTCTTTCTAACCCTTGCTGTTAGGATTTATTGGAAATATATAGAAATGCTCATGATTATGTGGGTTTATTTTGAATTCTGTAACTTTGCAACAGTTACTATTTCAACTAGATTGTTTTAGTTAATCCTCTAGGATTCTCTAAGTATATCATCATATCATCCACAAAGAGTGATAGTTTAGTTTCCTCACTGCCTACTTTAAGTCCTTTAATTTTTTTTCTTCTATTGCTAAAGCTATAATTTATAATACAATATTAAATAATAGTGGAATTATGGGTATCCTTGCTTCACCCCTGATCTTATTGGGAAGGTTTCTAACTTATCCCCATTGCAGATGACACTTGCATATGGTTCAGAGGAAAGATCTGAACACAAGCCTTCCTTATTCCCCATCAAAGATTCTATTCATTCCACCATGTAGGTTCCATGTAGCGAAAGTTTTTTTAGGTTAGCATTACTGATTCTATTTTGATTGGAACTGCCTTTTGGAGATTGAGATATTTTGATTAACTTGTTTTTTTCTTTTATTAGAATTTCCTTCAATTTTAAAGATAAGCACTTAGGTAGCAGCATATAATAACAACATACAAATATATAAGCTAAACAACTAATAAATATATGTGGACCCCTAAAAAGGATAGTTTATCAGTAGGAAAATATCATAACCAACTTTGACTAAATTATTCAGTATGTAGTAAACATTTGAGGTAATAAATATATTAGTTAATAAACCACAAATCTGAATGTGACTGCAACAAGTAAATATTCCTAGCTAAAAATGTCATTGGAGGTCTGCTGCTAAGTCACAACTAGGACCAACTCCTGCATTCCTTGAACTCAAGAGTTGAGCTTCTCATATCCTCTTGGGAGAAGTAATTTATTTAGACTTGTCAGAGAAATACTTGGGAGTCAGAGAAATACTAGAGACACATCATCTTTATCTGGGCAACGAAGGAAACTTCTGAACATCAATATAACACTTCCTTACTGGGAATTTTAGGAATCAGGTTGGTGTTCCTGTGGGTTGAAGTTTGTATTATTTGCTTGCATTAGATTAATAAAGTTCAATTGCATGCATCAATGAGTATAAACCTGATTAGTGTTTCTCTTATACTAGTCAGCATGCATAGTAATAAGTCAGTTTAACACCTTTCCTGTGTATCACATTCCATTATGTCTATTATGGTAGGAATTCCTTCTATGCATGGTTTATATAGATGATCACATAGGTTCCTTCCAATTCTTTCAAATATGACTGTGGCAGGCTGTGAATATTATGCTCAGATGTTGAGACAACTCTCAGCTGACTTTATAGTTTCTTCTTCTTATGTGTAACACACAATGCATGCTACGTGCCAAAACTCATTTGCCATTATTTATGATAACTACCACAACAGAAACACTAAATGTGCAATTCATGTAATCAAATTTTGTTAATCTATGTTGCAGTCATATTTTTGATAATATAGACATCAGCCCCTCTAGGAAGAAAGCATCAATCTTATTGTTAGAAGTACTGCTAAGCTAGTTTCTTAGTCATAACAAGTTTCCGTATTTGCCCAAACTCTTCCTAAGTGGCTATTTAGTAAGTCTCCATCATTCATCACTACACTCAAGGGAACATGGGATGCTTGAGACTTAAGTGGTAGTAGTGGAGGACAAGAATCTGTCCTGGGTTCCACCATAGAAGAGGCTGGTGACTGCTTTTATAGTTCTATTTGAAAATGTAATTTAGTCACACAAGTTTTGACTGGTGGCCAATTTAGCAATATGCTATGATAAGCTATATTATATGTTTATGAGATTTTCCCATTTACAGTCAGTTCTATATAAGGGCCCCTATGTGTTTATAAGTTATTCATAGAACATGCATATTTGTATATCAAATTATGATAAACACGTAAGTGTTTAAATTATTATTTTTAAAACATCATGGAAAAACAACATTGCAAAAAAACAATCAAAATATTAAATTCACAAATGGATAGAGTCATCACTTAAAATATTAACACTGTTCCCAGAGGCAGCAAGATCAGTCAGTTCAGTCAAAATCAGGCAGTCAGCAAAACTCCCAAGTTTTACCTATTTAAATGTAATTGGAAAATATTATAATAAATAAAAACATAATAAAACAAAGATAACGTTATTTCCCTCTGAGTTTTTTTTTCTAATGTAAGATGTCATCCAAAGGGATCCATTTCCATTTGAGTTTGATTGCATTTGAGCCAAGTGGTGAACTGGATAGAGCACTAAGCCTGGAGTTAGGAAAACTTGAAATCAAATCATCATCAGATTTTTATTAATACTGTGATGCTGGTCACTTAATCTCTGCTTGCCTCAAATTTCTCTTAAATAAGGATAGTTACAGCACTTATTGTTTAAGTCTGATTCTTCAAGACCCCATGTGGGGTTTTCTTGGCAAAGATACTGGATTGGCTTGCCATTTCCTTCTCCAGCTCATTTTACCAATGAGAAAGTTGAGACAAACAGGGTTAAGTGACTTCTACAAAGTCACACAGCTAGTAAACATCTGAGACCAGATTTGAATTCATGAAGATGAGTCTTCCTGATTCTAGACTCAACTGTCTGTCCACTGTACCAGTCGGCTGCCCCAGTAAGAGTACCTAAATCTTTTAGAAATGCTTATTCTCTTCTAGAAAAGTACTGGTGTAGGTGCACTGTGAAGAGACAGTTAATGCCCTAAGAAAACTTATAATTTAATCAGAACTGTCCAAACTCAACTGTGGAAAGGGCAGTTTACAAAGCTTCTACAAAGGAATTCAGAGTAGTGAAGTACTGAATAATTAGAACACAAAAGAGTTAAATGCCTACCCATTCTGAAAAATATGTAGAAGGATTCTAATAGCCCTGAGTTGAGTCCTCTTTCCATATTATACTATGATAAAAGTTTAAATCAATGAAGAATAGTACTCATTTTACCAGCATTGCAAGAAGTTTTCCCCCCATATCCCTTTAAAATATACCAAATCAGATTCTTTCTATGAGCTTTCTCCAATTTAGTTTCTGTGCCTTATGCTGAATAGATGCTTCAAATAAAATTGTATGAATGCTTTTGGCATTTCTTTTATATATTTGGAAAAGTCACTTACTCCCTGTTCTAAAGAATATTGCCTATAACTATGTGATATGGTAGAGGGCCTGTGCTCCTTAAGACCCTATTTTATACATATGTACATAGAAAATGTGGATTTGGCAGGTGTGAGAGAATAAATATGCTAATTCACACACTGCATGTGGAGGGTGATTTATTCCATTTCCTAAGAAATATGGCAGTATTTACATAAGTTTCACCTGTATCTCTGCAAACAGCTGTTGTGCGACCAACTTCCCAATCATGAAAAAATGAGTCAGGTAGTTTTTAACAGTTGCTTTTGGGTGTGACAGATGGACGGTGCTTCAGTTACCTGCTGCCCTTTCACATAAAGGAAGAGGAAAAAGTCGGTGCCAAAACACGGTAGCAAGCAATTATAGATAAAAAACAAGGACTTGCTCTTGGAAATACCAGTTAAAGCTCTTAATAAGCATGTGCACAATAGCAATTTTAACCACATCTGTCATAAAGTGTAGCTATCATTTTTTTTAAAGAGTAATTTATCATTTCTCGGGAAACTCAACTTTTCATTGTATAATCATTCTAGTTACAATAACTAAGTAACAAATGAGATGTGAAACTAGAGTTTAGAAATAATTTGGCTTTCTCTACTGAAAACAAATGCAAGGGCTCAGGATATTAATTATCTCCATGCTATATAGAAGCAATAAATCTGCATGGTATTATCATTTATTTTTCAACACTCAGGAAAGCATACTGCAACTTCCCATAGAGTCTAACTGTTCTAAACAGTTTCAAGGGAGCATCTCTCATTCTAAGACTCAGAAATACTAAGTTCCTTGAGGGCAGGGGCTGTTTATTTTTATCATTTACATCCTCATAGCTTAGCACTTAGTTTTATATTAGCAGGTACTAAATAACACTTTATTAATTTGAATGGAATTGAAAAAGCATTAGAGCTGAAAGGGTTTAAAAAGGTAAATTAGTTTAACCTCTTCATTTTACAGAATAGGAAACTGAGGCAAACAAAAGTTAATTCAAAAGGGTCTAATCAGTGGCAGGTGTCAGAGACTTGATTTGAATATGGTTCCTCCATGTAATTTTCACTAGACCATTTTATCCATTTAGTTCTAAAGTAAGCATTTCCTTTTTTTGCTCTAAATTGATTTTTTTTAACCCTTGTACTTCGGTGTATTGTCTCATAGGTGGAAGATTGGTAAGGGTGGGCAATGGGGGTCAAGTGACTTGCCCAGGGTCACACAGCTGGGAAGTGGCTGAGGCCGGGTTTGAACCTAGGACCTCCTGTCTCTAGGCCTGACTCTCACTCCACTGAGCTACCCAGCTGGCCCCTAAATTGATTTTTTAAAGTAAACAAATATTTATTTTCTATGCTTCCCACTTCCTTGTTCCCCACAATTAGAAGAAAAAGAAAAACAAAGCCATTGTAACAAATATAAATATATAATCAAATTATTTCCTATAATGTCCATGTCTAAAGATCTGTCTCATGTCCATCTGGCAATGGACATCATCCATCCTCATCAATGCTTTGCAAATAGATAAATCAGAGTTTCTCTTTCTTTCAATTTGTTGCACTTTATAATGTTATTATAGTTCTACTCACTTCACGTTTCACCAGTTCATTAATGTCTATCTACCTTCCTCTGAAACCATACCTTTTGTCATTTCTCATGGCAAAGGAAAATTCTATATGTTATATTTTTGTCAGCCATCTCAAAATTGATAAGCATCCCTTTAATTTCTACATTTGGGGGTATTTTTGGCCACTCCAAAAAAAAAACCCCAAACAAACTGTCAAGTATTTCTTAAACATTTACTTTTTGACAGACACTAATTAGAGGCTGGGAATTCAAAGATGATCTCTATGAGTACCTGTTCCTTAGGGCATGCATAATCAGTATTTCAGTCAACAGAACTTCCCTATCTACTTCAAAGCACGCACTTATCCACTGCCAAATTGAAACCAT
This sequence comes from Gracilinanus agilis, assembly GCF_016433145.1. Classification (NCBI taxonomy): domain Eukaryota; kingdom Metazoa; phylum Chordata; class Mammalia; order Didelphimorphia; family Didelphidae; genus Gracilinanus; species Gracilinanus agilis. The sequence goes on from NC_058132.1 coordinate 295,109,388, forward strand.
GTGTGCCTGGATGGACTCGTTCTAATTGACTGCTAAGGTTAGAAAGTCGATAATGCATGGTGCTACATCTGGTAGAAGAGTATTCAGCTAGCAAGTTTCTTGGAGATGGCTTTTGAAAAGTTAAGATGTGATTCCTCCCTGGGAAGAAAGGAAAGCAGAATTCTTCTATATTATGGCATAAAGACTAAGTTGGCTCCTAAACCAGCAAGGTGTTTGCAAGAAATGCCTGGTTTCCTTGCCTCTCCTTTTGTCCTTTCTCCCCCTCCACCCCCAGTATAGCTATCATGAACTCTCAAAGGTCCAGGAATACTTTTAGTTCTGGTCATAAGGGCAAAATCTATTGGAATTGTGGTTACATGCTATTAGAAGCAGCATGATTGTGCTTGTGACAAGGAAAACATTAGAGAAGTGGGTTGTCAAAAAAGAAGATTGTGCTTGACTCTTTAACCAGATGATCATAGTGATAGATGAAGTTAAAATGATTGATATGCAGCCTTGTAAACATTATGTATTAACTTCCTAACTGATTATACCAGTAGGGATGCTTTACTGTTTTCTATTCTTATCATTCTAGATGTAGGGATAAACTCTGTTCCATATCTGGTTCATCTTTGTACATTTAATACTTCCTTTTACTATCTATCCTATTTCCATCTTGTTGGGAAAAACTATACTTGAAGCAAACTCATAAACATTTCTATCATTAGCAACCCTATACATAGTCACTTTCCTCAGAATAACCACATTAGGGCTTATAAGTGAATAAAGGTGAGATTCTCAGAAAGCTTACTATCCATTTTGAGAAGCCAGACAACCCCTAAATGATGAACGCAGGACACAACTTCATGGCTGGGTGCAGAGGCAAGAAGAGATGGCTATCCTGCAAACTTGAATAGCATAAGTATTAATGTCTCAAATCTATATGCTAGAAGTGGGACAGAAAAAAATGAAAAAGAAATAGACTCAGTCTTCAAAGAGCTAAATTCTACTAGAGGTAAGCAGCACTAATATTTTAGAAATATTTGAGGGAAATATTATTCTAGCTGAGGAGGTGCCAGAAATAAAAATGGATTTGATCCAGTCCTTGAAGCAAGAAAGGTAGTCTGAAAGGCAGAGCTGAGGAGGCAGAACATTCCAGGATGGAGAAACAATAGCCTGTGAAAACACAGAGGCAACAGAAACTGTGTGATTCAGGGTGGAACTCGTACAGTTTAGCTAGAATGTAGAATACATGAAAGGGCATAATTTGAAAACAAACTGGAAAGATAGGTTGGAAGCAGATTGTCAAAGGACTTAAATGTTGGCCAGGCTAGGGAGTTGGTATTTTATCCTATATGTAAATACCAGAAATTCTTATGCATGAATGTGACATAGGCAGATTTGTTATTTCTGTCAAATAGTGAAAGTTAGACTGAAAGAGAGGAGAGAATAGATACATGGAGATGAGGTGAATTATACTTTCAATATCTCAAACAAGAGATGATAAGGGCCCAAGTTGGGGTGAGGGCAATGTGAATAGAAAGAGGGAGACAAGAAAAATATATTTTAGAATCGACAATATTTGCCAACTGATTAGAAGTGGAGGATGAGATAAAAGATTTGAAGATGACAATTAGATTTTATTTGAGTAGTTGAAATACTGTGAGATCCCTAAACAGAAACTGGGGAACTGGAAGAAGAGGTTTGAGGAGGCTGAGTTTAATTATGACATACTGCACTTGAGGTACTGGTGGGATATCCAAGTAGAACTGTCCAACAGATAATTAGAGGTCAATATGTCTCAATATATCAGGGAGGATAGGAGGTAATACTCAAATTGGCAAGCCATCCATTCACAGAAGTAACTCCTAATTCCCTAATTCCATGACAACTGATAAACTCACTAAAAGAAGTGTACACATAGTAGGTATGTGCAAGTATACATATACATACATTCTTTTTCTCTTGATGCCTTGGTATGATGAAATGTTATACTCATATCTCATATTCATATATATGTATGTATGTATTTATGTATAGAGAGAGAGGGAAGAAGAAGGAGGAGAAAAAATAAGTCAATGAATATATTCTAAGCATGTGAGGAGGGGAGAGAAGAAAAGAGCATCTTCATGTTTGTTTTGCTCAAAATTCTGCTAAATATCACCATCTATATAAAACCTTTTCTGATGCTTAATGCCTTATGATTTCTCTCAACAAATCATTTGTATTTTAACCTATTTCTTAATTTGCTAAATATTTCCCAATTGAATGTAAAAAATTTTAACCATTCTTTTTTTTAAATTTTTGAGTTCCAAATTCTCCTCTTCCCTTGTGTTCCCCCTCCCTTCTTGGGAAGACAAGCAATTTGATATCACTTATACATATGAAGTCAGGCAAAACATTATGTACTCTTATAAGAGAATATGTTATATTCTCCAAATAGAAATTAGGCTTCTTGAGGACAGCAGCATCTATTTTTTGTCTATATGCTCTCAATTTCTGGTATATAATTTATACTGAATGTTGATTGATTGTCAATAATTTTGAAATAAAGAATAACATTTAAAACATTTTACTGAAGTTTGTGATACTTCTGTTGATCTGTTAGAAAAGTGAAGAATGGCTGGCTGTGCAAAACAAGCTCTCCTTGTGTTATCTTTTTTGTAAAATTTGAATGTTCATATATTGTGTTTCCCACAAACAGGGGCACCCTTAGAGTGCAACATTGTTGACTAGTATTTATCTGGTGGCCCCCATTGAAAATGGATATTTTTCCTCTACTGTGTTTTCTCAAAGGGAACTTTTAATCATCTCCCTTTTCAATACATTTAATTTGTACCTACTGTCCTCCTCCTGGATATAACTGACAACTATATAACTCATGGATGTGCTTAATTTTAGATGGTATTGGCCATCTTACTGAAAACAATAGTGGTCAATAATGGCCATAAATATAAATGTAAATATATATATATACGTATATATAATCTCCACCTTTAACCCCTTTAAAGAACCTTCTCAAGATTTCCATAATATTAACATAGTATGCTCTCTACATCTGAAAATTCAATTTCAAGATTCATATGTGCTTTAGGAAATCAGCATGGGAAAGAATTTTTGAAAGGGAATCAAGTCTCTTCTCAGCTTTGCTCTGTATTAGCTCAGCTACTTTATATAAATGCCAACATCCTTGGGTCTTAGTTTCCTCCTTTTTCAAAAAGTAGGTTAGACTGGATGATCTCTAAGGTCTCCATCCACTGCTCTAAAATTTAATAATTGAATGACTAAAGTATATGTTCAAGCAGGTACAGAACATTCTCCTATGTATTGTTGAAATCCACAACTCTACTGAGAATGTACAAGATTATCAGTGCCAGCTAGTGTTCAGAGCAACTATGACTAAATGTTTTGCTTTTGTTTCATGCTCTTACATATACACTGATTGCTAACACAAAATGAAAACCATACATTCTGTAATATTAGAGAAAATGATTACAACTTGGTACACAAGATAATTTCTACAATATTTTAAAGACATTTTTTGCTAAAACAACTGTCATTAGAGATTAGAAATGATTAGCAGAATCACAAAAGTCAGCATATTAACAGAAATATAGTATTAAAGAATATATAACATATACTAAATAATATATACAACATACCATTAAATATGACATACAATATATACAATACAATGAACAAACTATACAAAATAATATTAAAATATAAATTCTATTGCTGATGATATTATGATATACATATCCCAATTTGATATAGCAATACAAAAGGATGTGGTCTTGGGCTGTGACCTTTTCATCCTTCTTCATTAACATATATAAAAGTGGCAGAATTGGGAAAACATGATGAAATCTTTTTGTTTAGTTACTCTGAAGAAAGAGAAAAGCTAAAGGTGAAGGGCTATAGGGAATGAGGTTGGTAAAAGGAAATTGTATAATAATTTTGGCTTATAATAGCTATTTATTTAATATGACTTGCTCTCCTTTTGTCATGAGAGACCAAAGAATTTGGGCCATATAGTGATCAGGAAAAGAAAACAATTATCTTATTTTGTGGGAAGGGATGATAAAATGAATTAACTGTAAAAACTCAAGGTGCAAAAACTGAAGATCTATTAAAATTTTTTCAGTTTTATTAAAACTACCTAGAGACCCCCATGGTAGGGCATCAAGAGAGACAAAGGTTATAGGAAAAAGAGTACAAAACAGGCATCAGTAGAAAATGGTGTTTGAAACTGGCTTCTAATCATAAATGGTTATGTGTCTGGGGGCAAGTTAACTTTTGAAAAGCTCAATTTCATCTGTACAATGGGAATAATAATATCTTCAGAGTTTATTTTACCAGACTTCTGAGAGGATCAAATAAGAAAACATATAAAATGCATTTTGTAAGTCTCAGGATCACTAAAGTTAAACAATTATTATTATATCTATCCATGAAGAATCAAGAAACTCCACTGGCACTACAGGAAAAAGAATGAACTAGGAATGAGATAATTCTTCAGTGATTCCCAAACTTTTTTGGCCTACTGCCCCCTTTCCAGAAAAAATATTACTTAGCGCCCCCTGGAAATTATGAAACAATTTATTGAACTCAGAATAGAATGTAATACAAAAAAAGTGTGGCCTTCACCGCTATCCTGGATCGCTGCAGCACCCACTAGGGGGCAGTAGCGTCCACTTTGGGAATCAATGTTCTAGATGAATGCCAGTTCAAATAACTTGCTATTAACACTCTATCTCTTTTTTGCCTCAATTTCCCCAATTCTAATATGATCATATCAATACCTCAACCCTGGATGCCAGGTCTATCAATCAATTAACTAGTATTTAGTAAAAGTCTAGTATATGCAAGGCCCTTTGCTAGACACTAGGGATATAAATACAAGGGAAAAGCAACAACGACCTATCCTTACTTTCAATGGAAAATTTATGTAAAGATTCAATTATTTGTATAAAATGCATTTCAAAAGTATAAAATAAATCAATATAAATATATAAAAAGTTATTAAATATAAGGTAATTTGGGAGGGAGAGAATACAAGGTCAGCCTCAGGGAATCTAAAGAATGGCAAGATACAAATTTAATGTATTGTGTACAAATTATGCAATTTGTGCCATCTCAACTCCTACAAGCTGTTGTTCACCACAGCAAATACTGCTCAGAATTCATTTGATACATGTCCAAAAGCAATTAGCAACTCAGGACCAAGACAGTTCATTTTATTTTGAGCCAAAATAAACTCATTACTGACACTAACTTCTCTGCTTTCTTCCAAGAAAGAGCAAACTTGTGGGCAAAAGTAATGGGAATGTGCTTTGTTTCCTTAGGCTATTTCCAATAAAAGGAGGGAAAGGAGACAGGGTTCTTTTTAACACTAACAGAACAGTTGGATTGCATGTGAAAATCAAGAGATAATTTGATGATTTCCCACTTTTATTTGCTTTGCTTTAATGCATCTCATTCCTATTTAACATTCCAATCTCTCCATAGCCTGGGTAATTGGAGGAAGTGAAACTATTGGAAAAAGAAAGAAAAACCTTGGAAACTGAGATCAAAACAACATGATGCCAAGAGAGGATCAAATGCTATGACCTGAACACATTTGAAGACAGGGAAAAGTCATATTGGAGGGGCAGCTAGATGGCCCAAATGGATAGAGACCAATGACAGAAGGTCCTGGGTTTAAATCAACCCTCAGAGACTTGCTAGCTGAGTGACCTTGGGCAAGTCATTTAATCCCAATTGACTAAGCCTTATCACTCATCTACCTTGGCACCTGTACTTAGTATTGATTCTAAAATGGAAAGTAAGGTTTTTTTTTTTTTAAGTAACAGTGTAGTCAAATGTCCTGTCAAAAATTGAAAATGCTAGAAACATCAGGAAGAGGCTTTCAAGGCAGCCAAGAATTAAAAGAAAGAATAATTTGGCCAGAAATATAATTTTCCAAATAATTTTCTCTCTGGCAGAAGCATGAGTAGGTGATTAAGGAGCCATGCTGAGTTACCTTCCAAGTCAGAGATTTGGGCCTTGCCAAGCTCTATTCCCCTAATGTGTAAGAATGATGTTTTACTTTTTCAGGTCTACGATGGTTTCTTGGATCAGTAATTTCCAAGTCTGATTATTTAGAGTAGCATAGCAAATGCTTCTTGCACATTATGTCCAGAGAGAAACTTGGGCATTTAAATACACTGTTGGTTAGCACATGAGTTTATATAGCAATATATTTGAATTCTTTCAATAAACTGCTCTAAAAGAAAGGACTTTATCCCACTGATGGTTTCCTTAGATAATATAATTCTTCAAGGGCTAAGAGAAATACCAAAGTGTCAATGAATTTATGCCTTAGAATTAACCCAGACTGTACCTCACCTATTCTGCAAAGATGAACATCTAGCCCATTTAAAGCATTCAGAGTTGTAAAAAATGAAACAAAACAAAAAAGTCTTTTTCAGTATCAAACCACCTTGTCAAGACAGCTTTCCTGATATGTGACCTAAGCAGATCTCCTTCGATTTAAGTCAGTAGTTCTCTCCTGAAGAGACATGCTTAAGTGATCCCAGTTTTTTAAGCTATCTAATTATATTTGTAACAACACTTTGAAATCTTTCCAAACTTGAAGATCTGTCTTTATATATCTTCTAGAAGTCTTTCTAGACTCACTTGATAATTTCTAGATAGTTTCTCAAGATGTGAAGAAAACAGATAACTTAGAGTCACTATTAAGTTTATCATAGCTCAGAATATAATGAAACTAGTTTAGCTCTGAGTTGTTGACTGGAACATATATCCTGTCTGACATCATTTTATTTCATTAAATGGCTTTTGAAGATTTTTATGCTTATTTTAAGGACTTTTGATTGTTATATGTTCTCACTTGCTTAATGCATCAGGACTAAAATTGGATATGGTGCATTCAAAAAAGTATAAATCTAAGATGAATATGAAATGTCTGTTGATTAGTCCTACAAAGTTATCTTTATCTCCTGGAAGAGTATAAGAGGAGAGAAGGGATACTTTTTCATGGTTTAAGTATTTGTAAATATTCTGAAATTTTTTGTTTTCATTTCAAAATAGTTGATTACCTTTATAACCCTATATATTTTATATTTAAAAACATTATTCTGAGAAATGATCCATGTTTCACCAGACTTCCATAAGGCAAAAAAAAAAAGAATTCTTGTTTTAGAGATTTTCTTCAGAAATATAGGATAGAGTCAATAATCTAAATACTATGAGAAAAGTCAGATCTCTTTTTTTTTAGGGCCGGGCTCCCTTCATATAGAGCCCAAGCTAAAAGAATCCAGAGTCAGGGTGTTTTATGGGATCCACAGCCATACTTCCATTCCCTGGCTCTGGGAAATACTCATAAAATAAGAAGGTTGCATTAGGTGATTCTTAAGAACTCTTCAGTTCTAAAGGACTATAAATATTTCATGAATTGAATATATCATACTTTCTACTTAGGAATACTGAAACCAAGAATTTTTTTCAGTGTTATTTTTGGTTTTGCCTTGTTCAATTTTTGGTATGGCAATGCTGACTCATGATAAGCTTATGGGACATTTTGGCTTCCATATAACTATTTTCATAAATTAAGTCCATTTTATAAGAACTTCTATGTAAGCACACTCTCCTAATGTCACAAGACTTTAATTTTTAATTTTTATTCTAGAACATTCACAATTTTGACACAATGTCTACAACATTTATCACTTTCCTTTACTGCCATATTGGTCAATCTGATAGGTGTGAAGTGGTACCTTAGCATTGTTTTAATTTGCATTTCTCTAATCAAGAATGATTTAAAACATTTTTTACTGATGGTTTTTATTTCTTCATCTTAAAATTGCTTGTTCATATCCTTTAACCATTTGTCAATTGGGAAATAGCTTGTATTCTTATAAATTTCACTTAGTTCTTTATAAATCTGGGAAATTAGACATTTATCAGAGACATTTAAAATAATTTTCCCCAAAATTTGTTGTTTCCCTTCCAATCTTGTTAGTTTCATTTGTTTAAAGGATTATGATGATAAAACAAAAAATAAAAATCCCAGAATAGTGTATAGCAGTACAGAATATAGTCACTCACTTATGGAGAACTTTAATATATTGATAATAGGCTATAAAAACACATAGCACAATTTAAAATAATAGAGACATCAGCTCAAAAGCAAAGACTATTTTTTTTATCTCTTAGAAGACTCTACTAAGGTTTATTATAACAGATGAAAATACTTATAATAATAATTATCATTCTGCCTTATAGAAGCTCTGACCATTAGAGCATTATTTTTTAGAAAGTTGTATGAATTTTTCAAAGAAAGTAAGCAGAAGATCATTTCTAAGAGTCAAGGCTTTCAAAACAAGATCTAAAAAAGATGAAAGCTTATGGACTGGATAAAGCCAGTCTCAATCAACTTGGTAATATATGACAATGACTTATGACAATATCCAAGCATGCAGAGATAATGAAGATTGAGTAGATAGTTCCAAAATAATTCTAAAAATACAGCTTGAAGATTCATTCCCTGTGTACAATTTGACAAGCTTTAAGAAAAGGAGAATCAACACACATGCTCCTCAAGAAATCTGTGGATTCCTTGTCACCAAAGATGTATGGAGTTGCTGGAAAACATTCATCTATTAAAGTCAGTTTCAAGGTAACCAAATCAATCCTACCTTAGCTTGCTGACCCCTTTAAGGGCTCTGCCAGCCCAAATGAGCCTATAATTCTCATTCTGAGATGTGTATTTTTTTAAAGCACATTTTTTTTACTCCAAAGAGAGACAGATGGTGTGATGAATAGATTATTGGTCCAAGAATTGAGAAGTGGAGGCCAAGAACTACCATTACCACCTCAAATAACCTTTTCAAGGTTAACCAACCTTTCCATTCATGATTCATTTCAAAGCTACTTTAATGTACTCTATCGAAAAGTTTCATTCTCTACTTTTATTACTAATAATGAATATGATGATATTTAACCCCCAAGTAGCATCAATAGCCATTCACCTGTTCCTATTCAACAGAAAGTGTCTAACTCTTGGGAAATCCATTACTTACTTCAGTGGGTTTTGTGTGTCTTACCAGGCAGAAGTGAGGAATGAGTGTTGTTCTTTCAGTATTTTTCAGTTAGTGACTTTCTATCCCTTAGTGCCAACTAGTTGATAATCATGCTGTGGACTTATCTAATCAGAAACTAGTTCTAGGTGGTTTCCTTCCTAGTGAATCCCCAGTCCTTCTGAACTTGCTGCATTTTATTGGGCTCTAGTTACAAGACCTTGGCATAATCAAGTTAACTTCCCTCTAAAGCAGACACATGCAATTAGATACCCTATGTAGCATTTACTAAGAACAAAACTGACAAACAAATGAATAAGGAATAACAATAAACCAATTAATATAACAAAGCCCCTAAGCCATTCTGACAGCCTTCAGAATTGTTCCCTAACTGCACAAAAGTACTTTCAATCCTTAAGAATTCCAAGAATTGTGTCCCCCTCATTGGATAGTGAGCTCCTTGAGAGCAAAGTTAGTGTTTTGCCTTTTTTTTTTTTTGTAACCCAGTGCTTAGCACAGTGACTGGCATATAATAGTTACTTCACAAATGCTTGTTGACAAGGAAATGACACAACTTTATTTCTCACTTCTGTACTCCCTATGAGCAACTCAAGGAACACTCACTGGATGTTCATCTCATGCTTCATCTCATGCTTCCCATGGGATAATCTGATAGACGAAGAACTTGAAACTGAAGGCTCTCTGAAGTTGATACTTATAGCAAGGGGAATGAATTCAGGATCTGGCAAGATCCTGTATCCGAAGTATATTAGCTGACATTAAGGTTGTATTTATTAAGACTTTGGCTATACAACCATTCACAAGACCTCTGTTTTTGGTTATATGTGATTCATTCTGGACTTCCCTGGCTTGAAGAAGCTTGCTACAACCTTTGAATCACTGGCCTAGAGATGCCAGCCATTACCACTGTGTCCCTGGCATTCATCTCTGGTCCTGAAAACACATTTGTTGCTTCAGCATTATTTATCGTGTCCATTTATTACTTCCCCATTGATGTTTCATGCAAAAATCCTATAGAGACTGCTACAGAGTCATGTTCAGGTGTACAAAAAGTGTTTTTCCATATCCTTTTTTCATTTTACATCAAAGAATACTTGGGTGCATTTAAGTGCCCAAGGCCATACAGCTGTTAAGGAATAGAATTGAAATTCAGGTCACCTGAGTCCACAACCAATGCTTTGCTCTACAAATCTGTGTACAACATGGCATTATTTCTGTTAAGGTACTGTACAGAATAATCAAATGAGATACTTTGTAGAAAGTAATTCTAAACCATAAATAATATATATGCAATGGAGCAGCTGGGTGGCTCAAGTGGATTGAGAGCCAGGCTCAGAGATGAGAGGTCCTGGGTTCAAATCTGGCCTCAAACATTTCCTAGCTATAATCCTGGGCAAGTCACTCAATCTAGCCTTTGCCTAGCCCTTACTACCATTCTGCCTTGGAACCAATACATGGTTTTGATTCTAAGACGGAAGGTAAAGATTTTAAAAAAAGAATATATATGTAACATCTATAAAGACAGATGTATAAAGATAATATATAAAAAGATATATAAAATACATTTAGATAATGTATAGTACTCCTAAATTAAAAAAAACTTGATCTATAAATATGAACATTTTACTAATCTAGGTACGTCAATTCTACTGAATAAAACATCCTATGGAAGTGTTTCCCACTTCTCTATCCAGATCATATTTAATACATACTATGAGGATCAGATTCTCTTGATAATTATCATCAATGCTACATATGTTTGAATGTAATATACAGTATTATTTGCATCTGATAGCGTTTACAACACAGTTTGGCAATGTTGAACAGGTGAAGAAGGGTACTAAGAAAGGAGTATGAATGCTTACAGAGTGATATGCATTGGCAAAGGGGAGGAGGAAGATAAAATAAGGTAGGTCCTGGTGTATAAGTGAGGGCAGAATAAACCACAGAATGAAAAATAAGGTAAATTAGTAAGTCCTGGAGTGACCAGAGGTGAATATATAGCAGGACATGAGTGTCAATGGATGGCAATAAAAGTCATTGAAACTGAATCACTGTCGAACTGGCATGTTATCTTTAGTGGATACCTTGGGACTATAGTGTTGCCTATTCATTTTCCTTTTAATCAGTAGCTTCATTGAATATTGTTTTTTATTAATATTTATTTTTTAGAAAAGTTAACATGGTTACATGATTCATGCTCCTACTTTCCCCTTCACCCCCCCCACATTCCCCCCACCAATGGCCGATGCACATTTCCACTGGTTTTAACATGTGTCACTGATCAAGACCAATTTCCAAATTGTTGGTAGTTGCATTGGTGTGGTAGTTTCGAGTCTACATCCCCAATCATGTCCTCCTCAACCCATGTGTTCAAGTAGTTGTTTTTCTTCTGTTTCCACTTCTGTAGTTATTCCTCTGAATTTGGGCAGCGTTCTTTTCCATAAATCCCTCAGAGCTGTCCTGGGTCATTGCATTGCTGCTGATACAGAAGTCCATTACATTCTATTTTACCACAGTATATCAGTCTCTGTGTTCAGTGTTCTTCTGGCTCTGCTCCTTTCGCTCTGCATCAATTCCTGGAGGTCTTTCCAGTTCACCTGGAACTCCTCCAGTTTATTATTCCTTTTAGCATAATAGTATTCCATCACCAGCATATACCAAAATTTGTTCAGCAATTCCCCAATTGAAGAACATACCCTCATTTTCCAGTTTTTTGCCACCACAAAAAGTGAAGCTATAAATATTTTTGTACAAGTTTGTATATCTATGATATCTTTGGGGTACAAACCCAACAATGGTATGGCTAGGTCAAAGGACAGACATTCTTTTATAGCCCTTTGAGCATAGTTCCAAATTGCTATCCAGAATGGTTGGATCAGTTCACAACTCTGCCAGCAATGCATTAATATTCCAGTTTTGCCACATCCCCTCCAGCATTCATTACTCTCCCCTTCTTTCATTTTAGCCAATCTGCTAGATGTGAGGTGATACCTCAGAGTTGTTTTGATTTGCATTTCTCTAATTATTAGAGATTTAGAACATTTTATCATAATTTTTCTCATTTGCATAGTTTTTATGATGATGTTGGCTATGTTTGTCTATTAGTCAGAAGCCAGAATAAAGGAAGAGTTTCTGACTCCTGGTATTATATTATTTTTTGTCCTTAGGCCACAGGGAAGCTTTATCAATGGCCTGAGCTTGAGTTCCCTGAAATCATTAAGTAATAAGGGTTTTTTCAGAATTTTTTAATGTAAAACCACTGTTGACTACTTAGCAGATATTGTTCAGATCATACCTATGAAATTAAATACACACACACTCACATATATATATGTATATATGTATATATGTATATATATATAATGCAAAACCTTCAAAAAAAGAAAGAAGAAGAACAAAGAAGAACTAACCACCTTCAAGACATGAGCCAGTTAACTTGAGTTCCTTAGAAAATTCTAAAACAGATAATAAAAGTGATGTTACTGAACATCAGTGAACACAAGAGCTCTTGCTAGCCTAACCATATTTCTATTATTTTATAAGCTGATTACTTAACAAGTAAATAAACAAAATGCTATAGATGTCCATGGATTTTAGGGCAACTATGATGAAGTATTTCAAGCTATTCCTATGAAGAAGCAGGAAAGAGGTGGACTAAATGATAATAGAATTGATGGTTTCAGAACTGATTAGATAGTCAGACTCAAAAAGCTCTTGTTAAATCATTCAATAACTGTATAACAGTTAGTCTTCAGTGAGATATTCCAGGGATATGTGCTTTGTCCAATACTGTTTAACATTTCTATCAGTGACATAGGAAGAGGTATAGATTTCATGCTCATCAAATTTGTAGATGCCATGATAGCTGTGAATTATAGCTAGCAATAAATTAATAAGGTTCTAAAAAGAAATCTGTATAGGTCAAGAGCATTGATCATTATTTAAGATGATAGTAATAGCTAACAATTAAAAGAATTTTATATGGCCTTCATATCTGTCATTTTATTTCAAGATGAAATTTAATAGGGCAAAATGCAAAATTACATTTGGATACAAAAATAAGTGAACTTCACAAGTATAAGATTAGGGAGGCATGGCTAGACAATAGTTTGTCTGAGAAAAATATAGGAGATGTTAATAAACTTAAAGATCAATATGACTCAGCAGTGTCATATGCCAACCAATCTAATACTCTCTTGGGCTGCATTAGGGGAAACATAAATTCCAGGAATAAGAAAATGAGAATCTGTTTGTACTCTTTGCTTTTCTGATGGTATTTAAACACCGATAACCTGGTGAATATCCAGAAGAGGACAACCAGAATGCTTAAAAGCTTAAACATCATATCACACAATAATAAGGTGAAAAAAACTGGCTGTGTTTAACTTAGAGAAGAAAATAATTATGCTATGTAAGGGGGTGATATCTGTGTTCAGGAATTTGAAGGGCTGTCATATAGACAAGGGATTAATTTTTTTTTCTCTTTGGCCCCAGAGGGGCAGTACTTGAAACAATGTGTGGAAGTTTCAGATGCCAATTTAAGTTCAATGTCAGGGAAAACTTCTTAATGTTTAGAGCTGTTCAAACCTGGCAATATCTCTCTCCAGAGATGTTCATTCTCCTTAAAGGTATTCCAGCTGTGGCTGAATGACTACTTGTTAGGGATATTACAGTGGGCACTGCTTTTGTACACAAAATTAGTGTCTGGGGCCCCAAATGATTATCAGATTCTGAAATATATGAACATTCTATTAAGAGGTAGCAAATCAATTAAGGCTTCTGTGTATTTATATCTTGACATTATAGATTCTGATATCTATGAAAAACATAAGAGTTGATGGGATCGAAATCTTTTCCATTTGTCCTCTCTGGCATATATCCAGGTAATGCTAGGATATTTTTTCCCTCAATCTTACTATTTTTCCATTTAGTAAGGAAAAACTTCTATTAGAAGTCATGAGGTCTGAGTTTTAGTTTTGGTTGGCTAGAACTACATGCTAGTAAAAACACCTCTTTGGGCCTTAATATGTTCCTTTGTGATATGAAGGGGTAATGATATATGGTCTGTCACAAAGTGTTGTACTAGGTGGACCATTCTCTAATGCTGTGATTCTCAGGATGTGCAACCTTGAGATAATAATCCTGGAAGAGGTGGATATTAAAATTCAAGAGGAGTTCAGAACCAGTAAACTATTACTTAGGTGATATGTTGCCTTAGATATTTAGTGCCTAACATGTATTACAAAGTCAGGAATGTTTACTGAAGAGGATGATGACCTAGTGATTTAGGAAATTCATGGTCTTTTTTTCAATTTTTTAAGGACAATTTAATGAATTTTTTTATTAACTAGGTATATAGAAATATAACATCTTTTTAATGAGCCTCAGTAATCACATATCTTATATAAATGGCACTTTTATTCCCACTATGATGCTCTCTGTTTAGTTATAGTTTAATGTTAAAATTAATGACAGCTAGCATTTATATAGTGCTTTGAGGTTCACAAAGTGCTTTACAAAAATTACCTCTTTTTTTTCCCTCACAAAAACCCTAGGGTGTTGGTGCCATTAACATCCCAATTTTATAAATGAGGAAACTGAGATAGGTAGAAGTTAATCAGTTTGCTCATTCAGCTTGTTAGTAGCAAAGGCAGGATTTGATAGTGTACTAAATGAATTACCAAATGTTCTAAAATTAGGTAATTCATTAATTCAAACAATTGTTGAACAGTAGAAAGGTACTGTTTAGGTGCTATAAGGGAAATAAATTATTTTCACTGACACTACATTTATATAGCATTTTATAGTTTAAATTTGTTCTTAAAAGTCTATGAGGTAGTATTATTTCTATTTTACAAAAAGCTGACATGTTCAGAGGAATTAAATAACATATTCATGGTCATCCAGATTATATGTGTCAGGAACTGGGCTGGAATATGAACTTATTTTTATTCAAATCCTAGTGTACATTTCATTATGTAATAATGCAAGATGAGTCAGAGTTCTTAATCTCATAGGGAATATTAGAAATACATAAGATAAAGTAAAATCTGAGTCCTACATCGATAGTATGATAGTAAAAGCTCTTGGATTTCAAAAGAGATTTAGTTCCCCATCACCTAGATTAATAAGAAAAGACATTATGTCTGAAGCAAACTTTGCGCTGAGCCTTGAAAGATGGTAGTATTTTTCACAGGTGAAGATAGGGCCATTATCTCCATCTCCTCCCTACTGGAAAATTGGACTGTGTTCCTGGAACCAACATTAGCTTTGATAAACCACCTTTTGTTTTATCTTGTACAGACCTTACCTCCATAGCACTTCAAGGCCATGCTGTCTATACTCTGTCCATCATTTTTATCCTCTTCCATCAGAAAATTCCCCTCTAACCAATTTGGACTTTGAAAGACCTCATATTGCCCAAATCCTGGGCTCCAAAGTGATTCCTTGTCATATCCACTAGTGTCCAAATACCATTCTTCTTTCTAGGTTCCCTTTATGAGTTTTTTGTCTTGCCTCTTCAGAGGGAAGCAAGTTCCATGAGGGTAGAGATTGTCTTTCATGGTTGTATCTTTTCCATCTTGTATCCTGTATTGTATCTGGCATCTTGTGCCTTGGTTGTAACTCTTTAATCAGTGCCCAACATATGGAAAAGCAAAAAAGGTTTGGGTCATTTTCATCTCTCTCTCTCTCTCTCTCTCTCTCTCTCTCTCTCTCTCTCTCTCTCTCTCTCTCTCTCTCCTTTCTCTAGCTCTTTATTGTATATTTATTTATTGATCATTATTCAATGGAAATAGCTCTCTCCAAAATTACTAATGATCGCATATATTGTCAAATATACTATTTGTTTTCTAAATTTCATCCTTATTGACCTGCCTTCAGTTTATAGCTAATCAATCTCTTATTAAAACTCTCTTCTCCTTAGCCTGGCTCCCCTCCTACCTGTTTGACAATGTATTTTCAGTCTCCTTTGCTGGATTTTCATCTGGTATAGACCTACTAACTACAGGGGTCACCATGGACTCCATCATGAGCCTTGCCCTTTTCTCCTCCTGTCCCATCTACTCCCCTCCCTTTATTGTCATTGTTGTTGCTATACACATGTGGTCAACATTTTAAGTTCTCACAAAGAAAGATTTAGAGGTTTCAAAATATTCTTGCACTCCTGAGAGATCTAGAGTACAGTAACTCCAGGTGGTACTCTTCATTCTAGGATTGTTTATTCAATATACCAGTATATATTATCTAATGAGTTTACAGCACAATGCGTTAGACCTTGTGTGGAAAACAAAACCCCTGCCCTGAGGGTGTTTATAATTTAAGAGGTAGAAAACCAGGGACCTGGGGAGGGATCAGATATAGGGGCTTCACAAAGGGCTTTAAAAGACTGCCTGTCCTTTGATCCAGCCATACCAATGCTGGGTTTATAACCCAAAGAGATAATAAGGGAAAAGACTTGCACAAAATATTTATAGGGCATTCTTTGTGGTGGCAAAAATTTGAAAAATGAGGGGATGTCCTTCAATTGGGGAATGGCTTAACAAATTGTGGTATCTGTTGGTGATGGAACACTATTATGCTATAAGGAATAATGAACTGGACGAATTCCATGTGAACTGGAAAGACCTCCAGGAAATGATGCAGAGTGAAAGGAGCAGAACCAGGAGAACATTATACACAGAGCTGGATATACGGTGGCACAATTGAATGTAATGGACTTCTCTACTAGCAGCAATGCAATGAACCAGAACAATTCTGAGGGACTTATGAGAAAGAATGCTATCCACATCCAGAGAAAGAACTGTAGGAGCAGAAACATAGAAGAAAAACAACTGATTGATCACATGGGTTGATGGGAATATGATTGGGGATGTAGACTCTAAAGGTCACCCTAGTGAAAATAACAATAATATGGAAATAGGTCTTGATCAAGGACACATGTAAAACCCAGTGGAATTGTGCATTGGCCATGGGAAGGGATGGCAGGAGGGGAGAGAAAAAGCATGAATCATGTAACCATGGAAAAAAATTTCTTAAATAATCAATTAAATAAAATAAAAAATAAAAAGAAATTAAAAAAGAAATTAAAAAGAAATTAAAAAAAGAAATAAGGGCTTCACTTCTATTACCCACTTTACCTCTCTTTTCATGGCTTTCTTCTTGGGATGAATAGGCACCAAAGGTGAACTAATGACTCTTTCAGATATGAGACTGTTATAATTTATGAGCGTGAGTATTGTACAAATTCTAACTATAAGGCAGGAGGAAATAGGAAAGGGCACAGAAAGTAATGGCAATGTCACAGCTATCACCAAACTTGTGACATAACTATCATCACTTAAATCCTTGAGTGTTTTCTATGTTCAAGACCTCAAGAAGCTTTTAGCACAAGACTCCCTCAGGGATCATACAAAATCGTGGAAGACGAACAACAGAGAAAGATGATCAGACATTGCTCATCCCACCCTCAACCCTGAATCACACTGCTCTGCCACAAAGAGGTTTTATTTGGTTCTCTAACTCTTCCTCCTTTCAACACAATTAACTCTGTGGCTATAGTAATTTTAGAACAGCTAGCTTAGAGACTCTGTGTCTTCTCGTTTTTATCTCATCCTTTTAAGTAGTCTTAAAGTGGGAGAAAAGCAAAAAATGCCCCTCATTTGGGTTATTGTATTCCTGCCCCTATCTCTTTCATAGTAAAAGGTATAGTTCAATGAAAGAAAAAAGTTTGAATCTGCACTGAGATGATTCAAATTTGAATTCTGGTTTTAAGACATACTACCTTTGTGACTTTGAGGAATTTATTCAGCCTTTGTCTGGACCTCAGTTTCCTCAGCTGTAAAATGGAGGAATTGAACTAATTGGTCTCTGAAGTCTAAAATCCTATGATTGTGGTAAAGGAGAATGATATTTAAGGCTACACTGAAACCCAAGACTCATGATCTGCTTATTTAAAGATGAAGCACTCTCCAAGAAAAATCTCCCTTAGATGCTGAAACATCGTCTTTGACAAATCAATAAAAGGCTGGGTATTATTTTCAGTGTTGAGTTAAATGAATTTGTCATAGTCACAGCCAACTTGAAATGAACAACTCAGTCTGCTCTAAATGTGTATAATAAGTGTGCGTCTGAATCATCTAGTGCATCTAAATGAAATATCCTTCCATCATTACTGAAAATCCTTCTTTTTCATGAGGTGAAACCCAGTGAGCATTACCTGAAACAGAAAGGTCATTTTATTCTGATGCAAATTATAAAACACCAGGAGAAGAAAAGACTCTCAGGCAGAATCTTAAAAAAAGAATCTTAAGTGTATCTTTGCAAGGATTGTGTTAAAAAGGAGATTTTTCAAGAAAGAAAAGATCTGCATTCCTCCCAGAACAAAGTATGACTGAAGTTCCTGCTACTCTGCAAAAGAAGCATGTTTTACACATCAGCCCTAAGGACCCCAGATATTATAGGCAAGACTGCTTTTCAGGATGGCTACAGAAAGGCTGAACGATCACTTAGACAAAAAAGGAAAATCTCCACAAAAAAAAAATGGGAAGCATCAGGCAAAGGCTTCTAAAGGAGGATTGATGGCAAAATGTGTGGCTCAGAAACATAAAATCACTGGTAAGATAAGAAAGCATAAATTTGTAATCATGCTACGTGAGGCCTGCATCATTTGGTTTAAGAATCAGTTTGAAGAGTTCTTTCTCAAAGGCAACAATGTCGAACTGGAGCAGACATTATCCTTACTTCTGCTGTTCATTATAATCATGACAATTTCATTGCCGCAATTTTCTGCCTCATTTTTGCAACCATTACTTTGACTGTCAATTAATGTCTTTTAATGTCTTAATTTTTTTCAGATATGGCCAATATGTTATGGGATGTCAAGAAAACATGGAAAAACATTATTCTCTGTGAAGTTTCCCAAGAATAAAATGGAAGATGTTAGAACTTTTGACTTCCACAAATACTTTTGTCTGAAAACTGACAAGTTCCAATATGTTCATATTAAATTCACCAAATTAGAACAGTAGGAACATCTGGGACAGTGGATTAAAATAGAAAAATAAAAATGAATTTAATTCTCTTTGCCTGTGTAGTTTTATTTATGTTTGAAGTTAGAGAGTTTTTCCTTTTCTCCCAGGATTAGAGAAGGGATATGCTGAGTTAACTGGATAAACTCTTTTTGCCACATTGGCTACTATATTCTCTCAAGTTGAAAATCAATTGAAATATCGGATCATCTCAATAAATGGAAAAGATCTGTCATTTTGTTGGCAGAGCACCTTAGCAATATCTAATCGATCTATACCTTAAAAGCTAAGCCTTGACTGAGGCTCAGAGTGCAAGTTGCTTGCCCAGGGTCATCTAGTGAGTAAATATCAGAGAAGGCATTTGAACCACAAGCATTTCTGACCATAAGCCAGTTACTTTATGCATTTCCCTCTATTTCCCTCAATCAAATGAGATTTGCTTGTAAAATATGTAGGCTATTTGGCAGCTAAGTGGGACATTGAATAGAGTGCCAGGCCTGAAGTCAGGAAGACTCATCTTCTTGAGCTCAAATATGGTCTCACACATTTATTAGCTGTGTGACCTTGGGCAAGTCACTTAACTCTCTTCATCTCAGATTCCTCATCTATAAAATAAGCTAGAGAATAAAATGGGAAATCATTTCAGTTCCCTTGTCAAGAAAACACCAAGTGGAGCCATGAAGAATTAAACAGCTGTACACAACAAAACAAAATGTAAGACAGCTCCATAAGAAGTATACATGATTTAGGAATTCAATACCAATTTGAAATATCTACCACAAGACACAATGTGCTGTAAGGTGAAAATGATAATCACTAGCATTCATACAGAATGTCTCCAAAAGTTTTTAAGCTTTAATAGCTTAAAATTGCACTAAACTGTATGGGACACCTTATATAGCACTTTAAAGTTTGGCGAGCATTCTGCATGCAATATCTCACTTGAGATCCACAACAACCCTGCTAAGTTTGTATAAGAGGCATTCTGGTCATCATTTACAAAGCTGGATAGGACCTCAGATAGAATACAGTTAGAGAGAGGCTTTGAGTCAGGAAGTCCTGAGTTTAAATATGGACTCAGCTACTTACTAACTGTGTAACCCTAAACAAGTCATTTCACTTCAGTTTTCCTCAGCCTCCTTAATTGTATGTATTATAATAAAAGGAGAGATGATAACAGCACCCATCTTCCAGGGTTATTCTGAGGATCAAAGGCAATACTTGGCAAAGGGCTTAGCAACCTATCAGAATAGGTGCATTATCTTATTTAGATCCCTTTCCCCTATTTTACAACTCTGAGCAAGATGTTGTGGATAGGATTAGCCCCATTCTACAGATAAGAAAAATGAGGTTCAGAGAAGTTAAAGGACTCTTTCACAATCACACAAAGAATAAACTTCCACAAATAGTAAATATCTGGATTCAAGTATTGTACTGCTTCCACTATTCAACACTTGAAGCAGAGACACTCCTTTTACTATTTAGTTGTTTACTGTTTAGTCTCTCTGGGGCTCAGTTCTCTCATGTTTAAAAGGGCAGAGTGGGGAGAAATGATTTCTTCAAATCCCTTTCAGTTCTTTATGATTCTCTTCAATTCCCAAAGTACAGATATTTGAAAATAGACTTAGCAGATAAGATCCTCCCTCCTTCAGATCTTACAAAATTTGCTTCTTGCTTAGGTACTTTCCTTGCTCTATATTTCTCTATATTTTATAATAACTATTGATATGTATTTCATCCCTTCTTCTGGAAAGTACCTCTTTTTTAAAAACTTTCCTATACATTTTTTTTAGATCAGACTCCTGATTACATGGGTGGAGGAAACATCCAGTGAAGAAAATCCCTCTAACAATGTAGATGGACAATTGCTGGCTGATTTATCATCTTTAGAGCATTGCCCTGAACCTGAGGGGCTGAGCAATATACTCAGCTGCAGTCAATCATACAATATCCAATATGGACTGTTTTTTTGTGAACATAGAGTTAGAGTATTTTTGGATGGAATTACAGTGTGTGGAAGATACTGAATTATTATTTCAGCTTTATTTATTTTTTAAAAATATTTCATCAATGATTTTTTATATAATTCTGTGTATGTGTGTGTGTGTGTGTGTATGCATGTTTCCCCTCTTCTCAACAAAGATTCCTCTTGTAAGAGAAAAAAATTTAAGTAAAATCATAGAGACCAAGTCTTATAGTGGACGAAATTTGTTGAATTTATTTTTGCATTGCTTTAAGTTTAATGTTTTTCTTTATGAGACCAATAAACTTATCTTTTTTCTCATTCATTCTCAAAAACATTTAAAATGTTTTTTTTTCAGTTATATATAGAAAAACATTTTTGAAAATAATTTTCTGATTTTCAGATTTTCTCTCTCTCTTTTCTCCTCCTTCCCTAAGGTAGTAAACATTCTGATAAAGGTTATATCTATACTTTCACAAAATAAAATATTCTCATACTGTTCATGTCATTATAGAAGACCCATATCATACATATGATAAAAATTTCATAAAGGAAATAAAGTGGAAGATAGCATGCTTTGACTCAGATAACATTTTAAGAGGAAACAAATGTATATATACACATATATTTAAAACTTTTACTTTCTGTCTTAGAATCAATACAAAGTGTCAGTTCTAAGGAAGAAGAGAGGTTAATGGTTAGGCAATTGATATTAAGTGATTTGGCCAGAGTATCAATGATAGGACATGTCTGGGGCCAGATCTGATCACGGGGTCTTCCATCTCTATGGCTGGCTTTCTAGCCATTGAGCTGCTACAACATGAATAGTTATTTTAAGTTATACCTTAATAACCCTAAAATGTTTCTGTTGATGGTTATGTCTTTTTATAATTTTCTCTTATAGAATTTGAGATCATGTAGAAGTGCACATTTAGTTCACAACCTTACAGCTTTGAGTGAATATTATCTTATTCTGGCCTCACTCATTCTGGGGCACAGGTAGGCAATGACACCTACATTTCCCTAGAACAGCTACTGATAATATTTTCTTTTTGCCATCCTGAAAATGAAATACTCTAGTTAGTACCTGAAGCACTTAGAAAGCTTTAATATTTGTGGCTTCTCTAAAAAAACATAAATATTTGAGATAGCAATTCATTCCTGATAACTATCTTCATGAACCATAAAAAATCTGAATCTGTCAAAGTTACGATATTAGAGAGATTCAGATTTGCTGCTTACTAAAATGTGGTTATTCTCCTGTTAATTTTAGCATATCTTTACTATCTCTTGACTTCCTTAGGTCTTTGATATAGTTTTTATTTAACTATTATTTTTCATCTTTCATGCCATCTGCTTATTGATTTTATTACAAATGAAAACATATCTAGAATATTCCTATTTGAACAAAAAGTGAAATCCACAGATTTGAGGCTTACTCAGTTGTTCAGGGATAGTTGACTTAAAATTCAAAATCATAGCATTTAACAATTGGAATTGAACTTAGAAGTCATCAAGTCCATTCTCTACTTAAGAATCCCCTCAAAAATATAGCTAACACACTTGTTATCTCATTTCTTCTTGAAGTGCACAAAAGTGGGAAAACCAACCACTTCTTTTCATATACTTTTATTTTTTCCTTTCACCATGCCTCAAGCTATCTCTCTATAAATCCTACCTCCTGGTTCTTATTTCAGTTTCCTGAGGCCAAGTCAAATAAAGCTATTCTCTCCTTAATAGTCTTTCATTTGAAAACCACCAGAACTCTCTCTTCTCCAGGCTAAACATCCCCATATGCTTCTTACAATTCCTAAAGCACAGGATTAAGGGCCTTCACAATTTTGTCTGCATTCATTTAGAGAACTTTTTTGGATCTAGGAGAATGCTAGTAAATATTTAACAACCAGTTCTCCAGAGTATTCATAATATTTTTTCTCCATTACTTATTATATCATTACATTACATTACATTACATTACATTACATTACATTACATTATATTATATTATATTATATTATATTATATTATATTATATTATATCCAGAGAGTCCACAAAATGATACACTAAGCCCTGGATCCTTGTATTGTTGCTTGATTTCTGAGTTATACATTCACATACTGAAGATTTAACAACTGGCTCTCAGAAGATTTAGAAACTATAGCAATCCTTTCTACAATGTGACTCTCAGAATTGTCTAGAGTATTACATCTATGGTCTATGGTCTGAATAGTACAGAATAGAGTAGAATGGTTACCTCCCTAGTTTGGAACATTGGGGCAGCTACATGTCACATTGGTATAGTGATGGGTCTGAAGTCAGGAAGACTTACCTTCCTGAGATCAAATCTGACTTCTTACACTTATTAACTGTGATCCTAGGCAAGTCACATAACCTTCTTTACCTAAATTTCCTCATCTGTCAATGAGTTAGAGAAGAAAAATGGAAAATCTCTCCAGTATTTTTACCAAGAAAACCCCACAAAGAGTCAGACATAAATAAAATGATTAATAACAAGTTTTAAACACTATGACTTTCCAAAAAAATCTAGAAAAGTCTTAGTTTTATTAACTTACGGATTCCTATTGAACATGGACTGCACTAAACCCTCCTGATAGTTTTTATAGAATCATTTATCTAGCTCTGCTTCTATATCCTGTCCTTTAAAAATTACTTCAGTTCAAAATGAAACTGAATTCATGACTCCTCCTTGAGCAACAATAGTGTTTCTCTATGAATTTGAATTTATACATATTTATGCATATATATGTATATGTATATGTATGTGTATTTCTATATAATATGAAATTATGTAGAAATATAGAAATATTTCTATGTGATTCAAATGCATATCCATACATATTTATAGATAAAATAAGACCGGTGGTTGTAGTTTAATTTCAGAAATTCAGCAATGGAAACTCTTATTGAAAAATACTATCATCTAAATTAAGAGAATGTTGGAGGAAAGAATATTTTTATTCATATTTTAGACCCGTGATGTAAAAACATTTATAGAACCCTAAAAAAGAGAATACAAAAATATATACACATATATAATTATGTTGCTGTTTAATGTGGGTGCTAAGGTTTCTGATGTATTAAGTTTAGGATATTAAACTCAAACAAGTTCACAAACTATTCACAATGTAGCGATGAAATAAAAAACTTATTTTTCAAATTTAGTTGGTTTTGCTTTCTTTTTGTCGCAATAATTGATATGCTAAAAGTAAAACCAATTTCCATGAAGTCTTACTCATAAGATATCTATTTGGAGGATAATTCTGAATGTAACACTAAGGACTCAGTATTAGAGTATTAGATAATAAAGGGTTATTTTGGGAGTGGGATGAAAACAGGAAAAGATGGAGACCTATACTTTCATAGGTATAGGAAATTGCTGTTGCAGAAATTCTTTCATCTGTAACTTATTATCATAAAGAAAACTGGTTTAAGTATTTAGGGGGTTAAGTGTCTCACCCATGGTCATACTGCTAGCATAAAGTCAAAATTTAAATCTAGATCTTCCTTATTTTAAGGCTGACTCTCTGTTACCATCCCAAGTAGGACCAGGTTATAAAATGAGAAATAAATGGTATTTTTCTTGACTAAAGTGTATGCAACAATGTATTTGAATGTGATTTCCTCTAATTCATAGCTCCTTGAATCAAATTGTTCACATTTTGCTCTACTTATTTATCAAATATCAACATTGTTTGAGTTTCCTGAATGATCTATCATAAAGCAAAGATGAATGGAGCAAGGTTGTGGAAGACTAAAGGCTTCTATGTAGTTTAAACTTTTATTATATTTGTCAGAACCATGAATCAGATCTATCTTTTTCACAGGAATACACCCACAAATAGCTATTCAAAAATGCCAAATACAGCAGGAGAAAGTATCATTGCCTGAAGAGTCAACAGAGCACCATCAACATAAAAGTCTGGATCTTGACAAAGATGAAAATGATCCTTGGGGCTGCATTGTATTTTAAATGTTCTCAGTCTGCCTTTTTCAGAAAGCTTATGGTTACTCAAAGCTTGAAAACCTCAGATCAAATGTCTTCACTTTTCAATAGCCAAATTTATGGAAAAAATCTTGATTTCCTATAGAAACTATATTTTTTAATAAATTTTTCAAATGAACTGGTTTTGTATAGAAAAAGAACTGCCTGGGAGAAATTTGAATTCATAGAAAGTTTTTGGAGAGGATTTCTTTATATTCTTGCTTTCACTAAAAAGGTATTCATTTTCAGATGAACAAAATAAGAAAGCAAATTCAAACAAGATGAAAAATATATAGGATGGTAAAACTTTGACTTATAATTGATCAAAAGGACTTAGGAGTATAAACAACATAGCTATTTCTTGTTGTTTATAGTCAAATTTGTCTGTGATAATAAGGGCCATCCTTATGTGAATAGAAGAAAAGACTCTTAGGGAGGCAGTGACATCAACCCTACTTTAATTCTTTAAAAAATAAGTAAATAAATAAATTGAACAACACTTTGGGTGTCAAAAGGTGCTTGCTCATTCTGTGATAAACATTCCCTTATTTAGACAATTAAGAAGGATAAATAATAATAATATATTATTTTGTCTTTCTTATAAAAAAAAACCTAGCATTTCTGCTTCACCAGTTTTTGAAACTTTTCCCTTCCTTCCCTGCTACTTACTCCCTCCTTTCTCCTTCATGGGGTTGCCTTAAGGATAAATTCAATAATACATTAGTGAGAACTTTGGGTTTTTAAGAAGAAAAAATAAAATATGAAGTTTGTCCTTTTGTATGCCTTACCTAAACCTCTAGGACTTGGGGAATGAAACATCCTGAATTTCCTTTGAAAGTTCTGCCTTAGGGAGTTATACTGAAATCATAGGGTAATTTACTCATATGGTAAATCATATAGTCCCAGTTAGAGAGAGATTCTTTAAGAAGAAGTCAGGGAGCTCTTCTGAACCCTGAGCTCAGAAGAAGGCCTTCTAATCAATGTCAACTTCTAACCCTCTGGTCAGCTTTTCAAAGTGAACTCTCACTTGATTGGTGATCCACTGAGGCAGCTATGGGAATCAGACTTAAGAGGAATGGTTCTGACTTTAGTTTCACTGACTTACTTTCTAAAATTTGCTAGCTACTAACTCCTAGAGTTATACAAAGAAAGGAAAGAAGAAGAAAAAAACTACTCTCTTCATTAATTCATATTTCAATAGAGGTGGAAGATAGGGAATCAACATGTACAATTACTAAATGAATGCTTGCTTGTACTTAAGGAAAATCTGTGTACGTGATTTAATAGGCTAAACTAAACTGGCTAAGCTAAAATTTCAGTATCCATTTTTTATTCTATTTTAAACTTATTTTGCTAACTGTATACATTTAGTAACTCTAGATCTTAAAAATAATTGCAAGATTTTTAGAATTTTCTATGGTCCTTAAAAACGACAGTATTCTTCACAGACCACCATTATGTATTCTCTATGATAGATTAAAGGAAGAAATAGAGGAATTGCTGAACCTGTTTTTTATATTATAATACCAGTTAATAAATATTTATGAAATGTCTACTTCATGTCAGGTACTATGTTAGATACACCTATAGGTTTGGGAGAACAAAAAGACAAAAATGAAACTCTGTGACCTCAAGAGAGAAAAACAATCTGTGCACTGAATAATTATAAAAATATACACATATAGAAAATACAAAGAAAGTGGGAGGGGAAAACACCAGATTCTGGGAAGATAGGAAGTTAGCAAGGGTCTGAAATCAGAGAAGATGATGATATAACTGAGTTTTTAAGGGAACCAGAGATTGTAGGAGGCTGTCTCAGCCAACAGTTTAGAGACCCTATTACTCTCAGAAACTCATCTAGTTTTTATGACTCAAGTCTTGTGGCTTAACATTCAGATAAGCAAATGTTTATTAAGTTATAAAAATGAGATATAAGATTCATGAAAAGAAAAAAAAGGATTTTGGAATAATTATCACAAATAACCCAATATTGAACCACCAAAGAAAAACTCTCCTAATAAAAATATGAGCATAGCAGGCATCAATGACAAAAAATTTACAAATTATAACCAGAAACAGGGTATACAATGGGACTTAGAAGGACAGACTATTTCTCCCTCTTGGTATAGGTTTTTTCAAGCAGTTGAAAGACTCATGAATTAAAGATGGACTTTCTTAAAATAATATAAATCTATAGATAACACCTAGTACAGTATTTAATAAGTTGCTAAAGGTTTTTGTGAACTTTGCTGAGAGTAGGGCATGATTCTTCTAAATTGTAGTAGGGAGCTGTTTCCTGAACTATTTTAATCAGCTGAAATGGAATGTAATCAGTATTATAAATTAATGATATTCTTTTCCATGAACATTTTGTTCCACGAGAAAATGAACTTTAATGAAAAAAATGCTGACTTAAAAAACACGAAAAGAGATCTCCATAGGGGACTTCAACTAGTTTGATTTGAAGATGCCAGTGATTGCATATACATGAAGACAATTAGCAATAGACTTGAAGGAATGCCATTGGAATTGTTTCCATGCTGATCAGTCAAGTTAAGAGTTTTACCACAGGCCAAAATTTGCTTCCAACCCTATCCTAATCAGTAGAATTTCTTTCACATATTATCCATGCATTTATCTATAGTCTCTCCCAGTCCCACCACTTCATACACATACTTTGAGAATTATAGTCTTAGGAATCACAGAATTTGAGAACTAATGACTCCAGTGATACATGAAACATACTCAACGGGTTTTGTCCAGTGATACTTGAAGGTTTATAAGGAAGAGGGACTATCTTTAACTTTTCAAAATAGTTCCATATTAATGGAGAATATGAACATTTTCCAAAAGAATTATAAACTATTAATTTCCATATAAAATAATTTTCAAATGACTATAAATAAAAGAAATACAAATTAAAATATCTCTGAAGTTTAATATTATATTTCTCAAATTAGTAAAGATGAACAAAGAGTAAATATTGGAAAAGTTGATGGGCTTATTAAAACACTATGGATAGAATGATGGTTTGATCCAACTCTTCTGGAAAACAAATTGGATTTATGTAGGAATAGTCTTTGTATTGTTATCTCTAGCCCCAGTGTCTATTCCAAAGTGGGTGCTCAGCTGTCTGATTTGTTGATTGATTAATTGATATCATCTGACCCAATAGTTCTTTTGCTGAACATGTATCACAAAAGGGTAGGTCCAAGAAAGGGAAAAAAAATTCATGCATGCAAAACTATTCTTAGGATCATTTTGCATGCCAAATAAAAGTGTATGGCTTGTGTTTGGGGCACAAGTCTGCCAAAAACATTTTTAATTAACATAATTTATTCTCATCATAGCATTTCTGCACACAAAGAGAAAGAACAAAAAATATAGACAAAGAAACACTATGACTTTGAAAATTTCTAACGAGTCATTTTCAAGGTTACAATTTGAAATATTCCTGAGCAACAAATTCAAGATACAATAAAGCACAGCTGAGGGTGAGTAAGAGTTCAATTAAGAGTTTGTTTCATCAAACACCATAAAAGTCCCTTAACTTTTTACATATCCTTGAGAATCATTTCCCTCAAACTATTCAATCATTCAGACCTTTCTACTTAAGGATTCCCTTTCCCAGATGGCCAAAGGAATCAAGAGAAATTTCTATTAACCCAAGTCATCAAAGAATTATTCCTTCTGAACACTACTCTAATATCTAACAAGAACAAGGAAAGACAGACTTACCACTCTTAGGGGGAATCAATCCAGATCTTGCCCTTTGTTAAATCATTGCCTTAATTACTTCAAGAAAGAGATCATCTGACACTGCTCTGGAGAGAGGTTACTGAATAGGACATTGTTTCAGAAATGATACTTATTGGGGCAGCTAGGTTTCTCAGTAGATACTTGCTAGTTGTGTGATCCTGGGCAAGTCACTTAATCCCAATCTCCAAATTCTTACTGCTCTTCTGCCTTAGAATCAATACTCAGTATTGGTTCTAAGATGGAAGATATGAATTAAAATAAAATGATAGTTGGTGGCAGTGAGGTGGCTCAATGGATTGAGAACCAGGCCAAAGATGGGAGATCCTGGGTTCAAATGTGGTCTCAGCAACTTTCTAGCTATGTGACTCTGGGCAAGTCACTTAATTCCCATTGCCTAGCCCTTACTTCTCTTCTATAGTATTCATTTTTAGAGGAAATGTAAGGGTTTTAAAAAAGAATAAATGAAAAATAAATAAAAATTAAAAATGATAGTTACAGAACAGTTAAAAACATACCTCTTTCATATAAATCCAAATGATTCGAATCATAATAATGCTAAAATGCTTATTTAATATTTCTAAAGAGGAAAGGAGGTATGTGAAATTAACATAAATTTTATCTCTCTTTCCTTTCAAAAAGAAAAGTTTTGAATATCTATTTTGGCCTCACCTCTACCCTTTGATTGGATTGGGAACTTGAGACCTGAGGCTGATCTGTATAAGGATAATCCTCTGGCTCCCTGGCTTCTAAGAAGACACTTGTATCTTGTCGCACATGATACCATGGGTCTAGAAGATTGGTCTCTGACCTAGACTGAGGCCTATCCAACTAGGAAGACCGAGAAAAAACATGACACAGGGCCTTAAGTTATGAATTCAGGGAAAAGCTCAGGCTCATGACTAGGAAACGGAGACAGGAGGTGAGCTGCAAATTCAAATTAGCTAGATGACCAGTCATGAGATTGATTATGTGCTTTTTCTTTCTCCAACCCACTTTTATTATCTATTAAAAAATTATAAATTAACATACAGTCTTAGGAGAATTTTAATTCTAACAGAGGGAAGAAGGCAACTTTAGTCTCTATCTCTACGGAAGCAAAAACAAACTAAGAAAACTTGGAAATAAAGTCAGAAATGGATAAGTAAATTGCACTATTCTAATGTAACAGATTATGTCTTCATTACAAAAAAGCAATAAATATAAGAAATTTGGAGAAATGTAGGGAAACTTAAACAAACTGAAGTGAGAAAGAAAATAATGCTAAAAGGTAGCTAAACTCTTAAATGTAATTATCAATCTTAGAGTCCAAAAACACACAAGGAAATATTTTTCACTTATTTGAGAAGAAAAATGGAAAACTAGAGATTCAGAATATGGAATATGTGTGAAGGGAGCCTCCCTCCCAGGATCATGCATTTGGGTCTGACCAGCTTTCCTGTGCTCCAGCATGGGTCATGGGACAGTGACCTAGGCATATTGACCCAGAAAGGATCAAGTCAGGATGTAGGATAAAGGAGAAGATATAAAGTGGGGGTTCCAGGAAGTGGATGTCACTATATGTTAGAGCATATGGCTACATTAGAATAGACTTCTTTCTCTCTATCTGTCTGCCTTCTCTTATTCAAGTAAGTATTAATAAACTCCATGGAAAGGACCAGAGTTTAATTAAATCTTAACAAATATACTGTCAAAATTATTTTTTATTGTTTTTGTTTCACTCTTTTCTTTGTAATTAGGGAATTTTCAGTGGGATAGCAGAGAAAGACAGGAAGAAGAAAAAATGTATTAAGTACTTATGTGTCAGGCTTTATGCTAAGCACTTTATAAGCAGTATCTCATTTGATTCTCAAAGTAAGTCAGGGGAGCAGACTGAAGAAACTGAGGCAGACAGAAACAAAGTGACTTGCCCAGGGTCAAACAGAGCTAGTAAATATCTGAGACTAGATTTGATCTCAAGTTTCTTGACTCTGCATAGCACTAAATCTACTGTATCACCCTGGGCCTTTAAGTCTAGAGGATGTATAATGGGAAATAACTATTTTGTCTAAAACAAAGTGCATCAATAATTAAAAAATATTTTCGTGGCTATTTTCTTATTTTACAATCGCTCAAGGTTGAGGAAAACTGAGGAATATTCTATGATTATGGAGCTGCCCTTCACATCTCTGAGTTAACTCTTTTCTTAAGACAAAGAGCACAAAAATCACAAAATGCTTACAATGTCATGACCTTGACTTACCCCTTTAGTGGATCTCTCCCATCCCGTTGTCACCTGAGTAAAAATATTTGGGAGGGGGAAGAGTTCTTCTAGATAAGATAATGAACTGTCCAATCTGGCTTATGAAATACTACTACTGTTTCAAATAGACACTTTGATTTAATGTGCATTGGCAGACAATTCAAAAATTATGACTGAGCCCTTATGTGACATACACATACAGACTACAAAGCTTGAATTACTCATTTGTTTATCTCATAAAGCATTGGCTGGTGCAACATAAGGACATTTCTAGCACACTCCATGGAGACATAATCTGTAACTGTTTAAAATGATAAAAGGCTAACAAAATGGATTGAACACTACATATCGAGGGCATATGATTAACAGAGCTGAGAGAATCAAAAACCTGACAAAAGTCATGAAAAAAAGATGTGTTGAACAGCTGGCACTACAATTATTGATACATTCACTATATACTTGGTGGCAAACTTTCTTTTAATTTCCTAAATCATGTTCAGGTTCTTGACAATAACCCCCAACAACAATGGCTTTTGGATGGTTTAATTATTTCTAAAAATTCATCATTTGCTAAATGTCTACATCAATTGAATACCCAGGATACTTTTCCTTCAACACACTGAGCACTTCTTGGCATTTCAGCTTTTGTGGACTAATCTCTCTTTTCATTTTGGACTGTTCTAAATTGTCAAGTTACTGCACACAGAAGACTAATGATTCAATTAAAGTGCTCATTCCTTGAAACTCCAGTCTATGCTCCCTCTAGTGTAGATTTTTTTTCACCCAGAAGAAGTTAGAAACTGATCACACTCAGAGTGCATTACAAGGAAGTCCTATTCTTTCTTCCTTTATCTTTTCAAAGTTTACTTTTTTAGCTAATAAGATATGAAAGCTCTCAAAAAAGTATTTTGAAAAAAGGAAAGGAAACTTAAAAACAAACAAACTAAGTTTTGGTCAAAAATCCTAGAGAAAACAGGCAAGAACCATCTCACCACGCAAAAATATAATGATGCTTTAACATAAAATACAGACTGAATTAGGAAGGAAATAGTGCATAGAGAATCTCATATGTCCTTTATGAATAAGCAGCTGCTAAGACAATAAGATAGGCATTTGATTAAATATCAAAATATGTCAAAGGTTGAAATAGACGGTCATAGAAAGGACTGATAAACTTTAATTAAGAGAGTTAACAATTAGATAATGAACATATTAGATAAAAAATCTATAGACAAAAATATTTCAAGAGACTAGAATGATTAGCACAATCTAGTAAAAGTCAACAATATTTATATGACTGATTAATATCCTTTAATTTAACATTTCTCTTTTTTGAGGATATACCCTAAAGAGGCATTTAAATGTTTGTTGGCTTGAATAAAACTGAGGTTAGCATAAAATCCAGTTCTTGGGTTAAAAATAACCGCAAAAAACAAAAGAAGTATGTGGGAGTGGGGACACTGGAAAATAATTTATGTGAAAAAAAAGTGGAAAGATTTTTAGAAATCTATAAATTCCATAAGATTAGGTGATCAAAATCACATTCAAAGAAACTAATATCAAAATTCACAATTCTATGGCTAAATGGCTACATTAAAGCAGACTATCCAGAAATGGGAAGGAATTCACAATTCTGCTAAACTCTATGCTGTTTGTTTCATACCAGGAAAGGGACATTTTATCCTGGTTAACACATTTTAGGAAAGGTTTTAATAATCTGAAAAATGCAAATGGAGAGCGAATAGTGATACCTAGGGAATTAGAAACAATGTCATCCAAAGACTTCTATCAAAGGTTAGTTAAAGGAATTAAAAATCTGGAGAAAGGAAAACTTGACTGAGGAAGGGAAGCACACAGAGGGATATAAAATTATGCCATCATAGATTTAGAGGTAAAGGGACCAGAGGAATTATCTAGTCTAAATGTCTCATTTTCCAGATAAGGAACTGAGGCCAAGGGAAATGAAGTAATTTTCCACAAAGCCAGTTAAAGGCCAAAACAGAATTTGAATCTTTTACTCCAAATATAGCACAAAATTAGCAAGAGGTTTTCAAATATTTAAAGAACTCTCTTATGAAGGAGGTACTTGATAACAGATGGCAAAACTAAGAGAAATAAAAGAGCATTTAGCAAAACTTACTAAATATCTAATATATATATATGGAAGGGAAGCAAGCTTTATTGTGGACGGACCCCATTGTAAAGATTCAAGTACAGGATGGAGAAAGGTTGTCAGCAATGTTATAGCAGGGATTTGGGGTAACTATCAGAGTTAGTTAGCACAGTGCCTGACACATTGTAGTCGATGCTTATAAAATGTTTATTGATTGATGTATGAGTTTCAAGTAATCTCTGAAGTCACTTGTGACAAGTGAACTCTGAAATTCTGTGACTATGAACTAGTCTATCCTATTTATCTTTCTGTTGGACTATATACTTGAGCTATAGGTGAAAATCTATTTCATTTCTAAAGACCTCTTAAGAAAAAAAAAGAGTGTAAGACTACATTTCTTAAGGACTTAATTCAATGTTTCACTGTGAAAAAAGCCCTTTCTTATAATTTAAGTCTCTCAAGCTACAGCTTATCAATTTCCTTTCAACTACAGGCACAGAAAAAGTGTTGATCACTATCCTCTATTATAATAAGCTTGAATATCAATTATCATTACTATCCTACAGACTTCTCTTCTCCAAGGTCAACAATTTCAAATTCTCAAAATATTTCTTTTCTCCAGCTCTTAATCACTTGAATAACTCTATGGGTTTTTTTTTCAGTTCCTACTTGCCTCTTTTATTTGACTAAAATGGTAATAGGGGAAAATGACAAATGTTGGAGAGAATGTGGAAAAATAGGGACACTGATACCTTGCTGATGGAAATGAGAACTGATCTGACTGTTTTGGAGAGAAACCTGAGATTGGGGTTACAAAAATGTGTATATCTTATGACCCAGTAATAGCACTATTAGGTTTATTTCCTAAGGTGACCAAGAAAAAAGGAAAAAATGATAAGTTCTAAAATATTTATATCATCTCTTTTTGTGGTGGCAAAGAACTGGAAAATGAAGGGATGTCATCATTTGGGGAATAGCTAAACAATTTGTGGTATATGATTGTAATGGGATATTATTGTGCCAAAAGAAATGACAAACAAGATGATCACATAAAAACCTGGAAAGACATATAAAGTGATACAAAGTGAAGTGAACAGGACCAGGAGAATGTTGTACATAGTAATGACAATAATATATGATGATCACTCTTGAATGACTTAACTATTACCAACAAGGCAAGGATCCATGAAAACTCCAAGAGATTCATAACGAAAAAGGATATCAACTGTGATAAAAGGAAGTGAGTCCAAATGCAGATTGAAACAATTCATTCTTCATTGTATTTCCTTTGTGAATTTTTCTCTAATATAAAGACTGTGTCTTTTTTTTTGCAATATGACAAACAGGGAAATACATGTACAACCTATATTGTATCATCTGCCTTCTTGAGTAGGGTAGGAGGAAGGGATGGGAGGGAAAGGGAAAATATGGAGAATCAGAAAAAGAATATTATGCAAATAGGTCTTGTTCAATGACACATGTAAAACCCAGTGGAATTACTTGTTGGCTATGGGAGGGGGAAGGGAGGAGGAGAGGGAAAAAACATGAATCATGTAATCATAGAAAAATAGTCTCAATTAATTAATTAATTCAAAGCAAAGAAAAAGGATATTAAAATTGTATTGATACACAATCTGGAAAAAATAAAATATATATGTATAGATTAGATTCTAAAGAGAAATTATGGCTATTTACAAAAGTAATATAATATATATTTTTAAAATTATATAGATGCCTAATTATTCAGAGGAAAAGTCTTGTGACAAGGGCATTAATGAAATCCAGCAAATGACAATAACAAAAAAATCAACCATTTGAACACAGGACAAAATATATATATATATATATATATATATATATATATATATATAATAAAATAGGACAAGACCCCCAATATGCCTTCCCAAACTACTCAAAAAGAGATTCTTTAATCTATCATAAAGTCTATTTTTCCCTCTGAACTAGTATTGTTGTTGTCGAGTCATTTCAGTTCTTTCAACTCTTCATGAATCTTTTTGGAATTTTCTTGGCAAAGATATTGGAGTGGCCTGCCATTTCCTTCTCAAGCTCATTTTATACATTAAAGGTAGTAGTAGAGGGAGAAAATGTATTGTACTAACATGAATCAAATATGTTTTCTATATGATATTAATTTTAATGATTTGGTTTTCTAACAATGATGGTGGTTATGATAAATTCTCAATGCATGGTGATATTTGACTGGAATAGAATCCAAGGACTAGAGATTTATATATTTATTAAATTTTAAAGTTTAGATATTACTTTCAGGCCTAATCAAAGTAATCCACTCATCAATTCACCCAATGCTATCATCTTTTGATCTCTTATCTTTTCATCCCCAGATCTGACTTGACTAATTTTTTCTCCAGATTTCCCCATGTCCATTTTCTTCTCTCATTATTCAGTGAAATATGAGGTTTTCTGTCATAGCTTCAGTCATAGCTATTTTTGAATCCTTCACAAATATTCTTGCACAAATGACATTTGGTTATTTTGAATGATCTCTAGCAAAAAAAGAATGCAGTATTTAGTTGTATGGCTATATCCATGTAAAAGAGTCACACAGCTAGTAATAAGATCCCCAGTATCATAATTATTTTTTAAAAAGTTCCTCTACTTAAATCTTGAATATGATATAGAAGGAAATGATTTTCAGAAAAATATGTATCTACCTTTGTTTCTTTTAAAAATGTTTATTCAGATTGCTAAAGGTTCAGGCGAGAGAATAATAGGCTATAAGCTTTCTGATGGTAAAGACTTTGTCAGGTGTATGCCAATTTGAGAATGATATTGACAGACAATGGGTCACCTACCCATACACCTAATATAAATAAATTGTAAAATCAATGAAAAGAATGCAAGCTTATAAGTTCAAAACTCAAATCCCCAAATCAAAATCACTTAAAGATAATTGTACTCCCTTTTTGACACTTCTTCAATCTCAAAACATAGAGAGGCTGAAGATAAACCTTGATTGTAAAGGAAGTTTCTCTCACTAGTGGCAAACTTCCTCTATGAAGATAGACTTCACTGTTTGTTACACTCATAATTTTAAGAAATTAGTCTCATAGGAATAAGTGAAGCCACGTTTTTTAGACTTCTACTATACCACCTAGACTATGTAAGACCACTACTTTTATTGCCGACCACCAGAAGTACTAAGGAAAGATTAAAGTGAAGGGTAATTGTGTGAGGGGAATCTTCTCCCAGGATCACATTGG
The DNA here is from genome assembly GCF_016433145.1 of Gracilinanus agilis. NCBI lineage: Eukaryota > Metazoa > Chordata > Mammalia > Didelphimorphia > Didelphidae > Gracilinanus > Gracilinanus agilis. The sequence continues at coordinate 295,145,822 of NC_058132.1, forward strand.
GACCCTGTCTCCATGGACGGTGGATCACAGGCCAGTGTCCTAGGCACCTGTACTGGAAAGGATGAAGATAGGGATCCATGGTAGAAGAGGGGGTTCCAGGAAGTGGGGGCTCTCTATTCACTTGGGAGCACAGCAAAGGAAGGTGGCTGAGGGAGCCATGTGGAGGGAAATCACATGGCTAGTTTAGAATAGCTTTTTTTTTTTTACTTCTATATGTCTGAATTCTCTTATTCAAGTAAATACCAACTAACTCTATTGGCAATTAAGGACCAGAGTTTAATTTAGTTATTACACAGTAAAGAAGTGACATCATGGAGAAACTTCTCAATTGTTGATCGCCTTCTGAACATTCTGAATTCTGAAAGCTCATTTAGAACTCTAATGGTTTATTCTTTGTAGAGAAAAAGAAGAGGAAGTATTTATAGATAGACAGTTCCATTACATAGAAAGAAAAGGGCAGTACAGAGTTTGAAAAAAATAACAATTTAGCTTTATTAAAGAATTTACATCCTATATTGCTATTATTATGTAAGTATTTTGGTCCTCTCTGATTCTTTGGTATCCCATTTGGAGTTTTCTTGGTAAGGATATTTGAGTGATTTGCCATTTACTTCTCCAGTTAATTTTACAGATGAGGAAACTGAAACAAACAGAATTAAGTGATTTGCCTAGGATCACATAGCTGGTACATGTCTAAGGCCAGATTTGAACTAAGGCCTTCCTGACTCCAGGTCCAACACTATCCACTGTGCCAAGTAGCTGCCCCTATTGTTATGATTAAAAATGATGAGGGCCGAGATCAAAAGGAAGAATAGTATTTTTTTTGGTTTTTTTTTTTTAAACCCTTGTACTTTGGTGTATTGTCTCATAGGTGGAAGATTGGTAAGGGTGGGCAATGGGGGTCAAGTGACTTGCCCAGGGTCACACAGCTGGGAAGTGGCTGAGGCCAGGTTTGAACCTAGGACCTCCTGTCTCTAGGCCTGACTCTCACTCCACTGAGCTACCCAGCTGCCCCCAGAATAGTATTTTAATAAAAGCCATGCTGATAGAGATAAACTGACCACACGCCTGTAAGAAAAACCTATTCCAACCTCGCCTCAGCCATTTACCTTCCTCTCTCCTCGAGCTCAGGTAAATAAAGAGGAAGTTCCAAGTCACTACCCCCTACTTAAAACAGTCCCTCACCTTTAATACGTCATCCAAAACAGGAAAACCATGAAACCCATTGGACCACGGGAAATGTAGTTTTAAGGACCCCCACATGTCCACAGAAGTTTGTCAAACACTATATTGAGGTTCAATCCTTCCAAATAGAACCCCAGGTGATTTTAACTAACACACTATAGTCTATATATTTTCCAGGAATGTATCACCTTCATACTCTCTTCTATACTCCCCAACCCAACCATCACCTATCCCTCTAGTTCTTGCCTTCCAAAATCTGAACTTGGTGGGTGAATAGGATTTTTGGGAATACTAGGAATATCTATAACACCTTTTCTACAAACCAAAAAATCTCAGGTAGCAAATAGGTCATTTAAAAGCTTTAGTTATCTAATTGGAAGTGACTAGACTAAGAGTTGGCCTTAGTAAGAAAGACATGCATTCATTATTTATCTCTTACAAACACAGACTCTCTGACCCTGGGAAAAGCATCATGAATCATAGAATGTGCACCACTATGCATTGGTATGGGAAGTTAATTATCAGGAACTCTATATGAAATCACAATTTCAATAAAAAATAGCCAATAATTCCCAGAATTAATTTTCCCATTTCTCTGAGGCATGAAAGATATTCAAAGAAGCACAGATTTAGAGTTGGAAGAGACCTTAGAGGTCATCCATTCTAATTATTTCCTTTTATAATTCAATAAACTGAGACCCATGCACTTTTTATAGTGGTAAATTATTGGAAAATGAGGGGTATTGTGGTAGCTAATGGTGATGGAATACTATATATTGTGCTGAAAGGAATGATGAACTGGAGGATTTCCATGTGAACTGGAAAGACCTCCAGTAATTGTTGCAAAGTGAAAGGAGCAGAACCCAGAGAATGTTGTACACAGAGACTGATAGTTGTGGCACAATACAACGACCCAGGATAATCCTGAGGGATTTATGAGAAAGAATGCTATCCACATCCAGAGAAAGAACTGGGGTAACAGAAATACAGAAAAACAACATATGATTGATCACATGGTTTTTTGGGGATGTGATTAGAGATTTAATGATAACTCTATTGCAAATATGAATAATATACAAATTGGTTTTGAAAAATGATACATGTATAACCCCGTGAAATTGCTTATCAGTTCTGCGAGGGGGAGAGAAAAGGGTAGGGAAAGAACATGAATCATGTAACCATGGGAAAATATTCTAAAATAATAATAATAAATAAATAAAAATTTTAAGGATTCAGAAACTGAGGCCCAGAGAGATTAAATGATTTTCCATTGTAACATCAGAAAGAAATATAAGAGGAGAGATTTGAGCTAAGGTTTTCTGATTCTAAATCTTTTTGTTTTTTACTTATTACCAATAACCAATAGGGGTCCCTGATCCTAGTAAGGGAATAAGAGGTTTGAACAATAGTCTAGAGTCTACTAAAGAGATAACTCATATCTAACTCAGAGTTAATTTCACTTATCCCTTTACAATATCTGGTAATCATAAGTCAACAATTACTAAGCAAAACAAAGAGTACTTTTTAAAAAGAATATTATTTAATTTGGATCACCTTTACAAATAAAGGAATGGCTTTGAAAAACAACAAATTATCAGTAAAGATTGAAAATTTCTCTCTTTTGCATGTTATCTTAAGGGAGATGAATAGTTACCAGCTCCAGTTCTGAAATGTACTCACTCCTACAGATAAGAACTACTTTTTAAAAAAAAAATTATTTAATTAATTGATTTAGAATATTTTTCCATTGCTCCATGATTCATTTTCTTTCCCTCCCCTACTACTGCCCCCCCATAGAAAATGAGCAATTCCACTGGGTTTTACATGTGTCATTGATCAAGACCTATTTCCATATTATTAATATTTGTGCTAGAGTGATTGTTTAAAGTCTACATCCCCAATCATATTCCCATTCATATCCCCATCAACCCATGTGATCAAGCTGTTGTTTTTCTTCTGTATTTCTACATCCACAGTTCTTTCTCTGCATCTGAATAGTGAACTACTCTTAGCTTTGAAACAACTGATGCTGATTTGTTAAAGATCAAAGATCTCTAATTTCATGAGATTTAGGAATTTCTTCTTCTAAATTCTTAAATTATTAGATAAATATAAAGAGAGTTGCCTAAGTCTCAGGGTGGTTAAGTGAGTTTTTAAAGACCCTAACAGTCAGGATTTTAACTCAGATCTTTCTGACTGCAAGCCAATAACTTTGTTCATAATACGCCTCTCTTCATCATCTATTTGGTACTAAAAGGGATCCCAGAATACATCTAGTTCAATCATCTTATTTTACAGATGAGGCAACTGAGGCCAAAAAGGCTAAGTGACTTGTCTAAGTTCACACACATATTCAGGGTCAGAGGTGGGATTTGAATCCAGATACTTTCATTCAAAAGGTAAACTTTTTTTCCACTTTACCATGCCTTTTCTGCTTCTTTTAAACCCATACCTTCTATCTTAGAATCAACACTAAGTATTGGTTCCAAAGCAAAAGAGCAGAAAGTGTGAGGCATCAGGGGTAAAGTGACTTGCCTAGGGTCTCTTAACTAGGAAGTGTTTGAGGCCAGATTTGAACCTAGGACCTTCCATCTCTAGATGTGGCTCTTTATCCACTGAGTCACCTGGCTATCTCTGTACTCTGCCTTCTTACAGAAAGGCATGAATGTGCTCACCCACAGAAATACATAATCTTACAATATAATGTGTCTATTAATAGTATGTTTCCTATTCCACCCTCCCCAGGGCGGAAACTTTAGCCTAGGGCCAAGTTTGGGAGTGAGAGGAAGAAACCAAAAGTCTTCCACATTGGCAGGATGATAGTGAAGCTTCTAGAAACTTTCTTCATAAATTTGCCATAGTTCTGATCCTAATCACCATTCTCTGTGCACGTCAAATCACCTGCAATCAATATTCTGGCCTTTCCTAGGCTCCTCTTATCTCCAAAAACAGCATTTGATCTATTTTCTCAAACTACACTGAAGGGCAATAACCACAACTCAAAATCACCTTACTACCCTTCTGTCCTTAATCTGATTCCAAACTGTCTAACTAATGTAATGCATGCCAAACATTATTTTTCTCAGAAAACCAATATTATCACCAACTGTTACTGATTTATTTAGAGGTAGTAAGCATGGGCTATTAACTTTGGCAGGGCAATTTAATATTGGATGTGGACAAACTCCTTCCTTGGGGAGAAAAAAGTTTAAATAATCAAGGGCTAGAATTTATGAAGCTGTAAGTAATTTTCTTATTGTTGTCTTATAGACTCTTACCATATAAAGAAGAAAGGTCAAAGGTTTTCACCCAAAAAATGAAAAAATTTTCTGAGGGATATTCTCTCCAATAATTATTGATACTTAGATGATCCCCAGGACAATAATCAACTAGGAGGTTTAGAATTTTGCAGGATAAGTCAATTATCTAATTGTTTGCACAATTCAAAACAATGAGCATAAGTTCAATAATTTAATTTTAAAAACATAAATTCCATACTAAGCTAATTATATAACTAAATGGCCCTCTTTTTAAAAGTAGGAAGAGGTAAAGAGGTATGAGTATGTGTGTGTGTGTGTGTGTGTGTGTGTGTGTGTGTGTGTGTGTGTGTGTGTGTGTACTTGGAAGGGAAGTGTCCTGGACATGGAAAGCAAAGTAGGTAGGACTGATGAGAAAATGTGAATTGCTGATGTTCAATTAATGCAAAACATGATTCCTATAAAAGTGTGTGTCTTTTCTTAAAAAAAAAATGTGTCTCCAGACTACCTGAAGATAGTAGGAAATTTGCCCAGTGGTCTTTAGAAAACCTATAATCTTGAAATTTTTGGCTTAGATAAGAGGAAGCAACAAGGGATTACTGCCTCTGCAATGCTGCTTAACATCAAAGTGCTATGGAGATAATTTAACCTTTTCCTGGAAGGACTACTTGATGCAGTCCCATGTATATCATAAACTATGTAAACCATAAAAGAATTCAAGAATAGTAAGAACCTTGGAAATAATCTAGATCAATCCTTTCCTTTTATAGATGAGGAAACTAAGGGCTAGACAGGTTGACTGATTTATGTAAGATTACATAATACTATGAAGCGGAGTTGGGATTTTTACTCCTACTCTGATGATTCCAAATACAGTGCTGGTTTCATTACTACTCAAACAATCAAAATTAATTTATTTGTCATCTACTCTGTTGCAGGTACTGTTCTGGGCATGGAAAAAACAAACACAATAAATGAAATAAGCCTTGTTAATAATTTACATTTTGACAAAATACATATATTCTAATGAGCTTGTATTGCTATTTTCCTTTTCTTGTATGAATAACTCCAACTAGACTATAAACTCACTGAGAACAGGGATCTATTCTATTTGTCTCAAATACAGTGTTTAGTATAGCACTGAATTTGCAAGCATTCAAAAAACTTTCAATGATGGTGAATAAATAGAAGAAAAATTAAATTAAATCATGTTATCAAAAATTTCATATAAAAGAAGTAGAATATGATTCTTGTGTAGAAACTTAAATATCATAGAATCCAATTTATTTTAATAAATATTGACTAAGTGCCACTTATGAGCAAAGTTCTATATACTGGGCTCTGTATCTCCTTCAAATCATGATTATAGTTAGTACCATTTCAATCATATTTTTAAATATCCTATACAATTAGAAATTGATTTCCTATTTATATGTAGGAAGAGAGAGAAAATATAACAATTTATGTAAGTGGATATCTTAGTTAACTCAAACTTATGTATACGTTATGCTCCAAAAGTTCTTGTGTAAGTTCTTAATTTCATCCACAAATCACATTTTTCCCACAGAAACAAGATTTTCATTCCTGGTTCTTAAAAGAAAAGTTTATATACTCTTATGATGATGATGATACACATTTATACATTTTTCTGCTTTATACACACACGTATGTCCAATGTGGGAATTTGGTTTGCTTGACTGTGCATATTGGTTATAAATATGTACATGTAAAATTGGGGGAAATAAAAATAACTGTTCATTAATTTAAAAAATTTACAAGGAAAATCAGGAGATTTTCAAAATTAAGCTGATATTGGGGGAAGGTAAGTGTGAAAGTGTAGAACAAGTAGATTGACAAAGGAAAAGGCTTATAATTTTTCCCTTCTTCTGTATGGTGCTGTTGTTGGGGTAGGGGTGATGGCAAGTTGAAATAAACATTATGCAGTATATGCCAACTTTTTCTTCTTCTCTACTAGTCCATCTTGATCCTTCTCCCATTCTATGGCTACCAAAACTGGTCAAGTTGACAACAAGAAACAGAGATATTGGAGTAATGGAGTTTTGAATTAGCAGTAGAACCTATAGAGTTAAAGGGGAAGAACAGCAAAAATTTCAATAAAAAAGTATATATATATATATTTTTTCTTTTAAAAAAGGATATATTTCAGAATTGTATGCATTGAGAAAATACCAAACTCAACCTTCTTTTCAAAGTCTATGACATTGGCATTTGAATGTCTATGACCCATGATATTCCAAATGATTATATTCTGGATGTGGAAATTGTAGAACCATGCTGAAATGAAATTGCCCTGAATTTCCTATGATTTGTGTTTCCTAAGAGACTAAAAGCACTGGCTCACTGATTCCTGATTTATTCTAAACAAACATGTTTTATCCAGTGCCTTAATTAAGACTATAATAGAATCTTTTAAATATGATTATATTTATATCATGATGGGTCATTTGCATATTCATTCATTCAAAAAACATTTATTATAATACCTTATTGTATGCAGAATCCTATGTTGGGTGCTAAAAGCCAGAGTAGACACAGAGTTCAGTTATCACAAAATTATGTTCACGCTCATGCAGCTTACAGGATACCAAGAGGAGAAACACTAATACAGCTAACCATAAAAGTCAATACTACATATAGTACTTTATTTATTACTATTATTTCAGTAAAGCACATCAAATACTCTTCCACTTAGGAATACATGGGATTATTCTATGGAGGAAGGAAGGAAAATTCCCTATCCCCACATAAAGAGTTAGCCCTGCTTCCTTGTTTATTGAAATCCAGTATCACCTCTATTATTTAACATTGTACTAAAAACACTAGCAGTAGTAATTAGAGAAGAAAAAGAAATTGAAGGTATTAAAACAGGCAATGAGGAAACCAAGCTATCACTCTTTGCAGATGATATGATGGTCTACTTTAAAAATCCTAGACAATCAACTAAAAAACTAGTAGAAATAATCAACAACTTTAGCAAAGTTGCAGGATACAAAATGAGTGCACATAAATCATCAGCATTTCTATATATTTCCAACACATCACAACAGCAAGAGGTAGAAAGAGAAAGACCATTTAAAATCACCCTAGACAATATAAAATACTTGGGAATCTATCTAACAAAACAAACACAGGAATTATAGGAACACAACTACAAAAAAACTTTCCAAACAATTAAAACTAGATCTAAACAATTGGAAAAACATTGATTGTTCATGGGTAGGGTGAGCTAACATAATAAAAATGACCATTCTACCCAAATTAATTTAATCATTTAGTGCCATACCTATCAAACTACCAAAAAAGTTTTTTACTGAATTAGAAAAAACTATAACAAATTTCATTTGGAATAACAAAAGATCAAGAATATCCAGGGAAATAATGAAAAAAAATGTGAAGGAAGGGGGCCTAGCAGTACCAGATATTAAACTATACTATGAAGCAGTGGTCATCAAAACAATATGGTACTGGCTAAGAGACAGAAGGGTGCATCAGTGGAATAGACTTGGGGTAAGGGATGTCAGCAAGACAGTGTATGATAAACCCAAAGAGTCCAACTTTTGGGACAAAAATCCACTATTTGACAAAAAACTGCTGGGAAAATTGGAAAACAATATGGGAAAGATTAGGTTTAGATCAACATCTCATACCCTACAGCAAGATAAATTCAGAATGGGTGAATGACTTGAATATAAAGAAGGAAACTATAAGTAGGTGAACACAGAATAGTATACTTGTCAGATCTCTGGGAAAGGAAAGATTTTAAAACCAAGTAAGAGTTAGAAAAAATTTCAAAATGTAAAATAAATAATTTAGATTACATTAAATTAAAATGTATTTGTACAAACAAAAAACAATGCAAGCAAAATCAGAAGGGAAACAACAGACTGGGAAAAAATCTTTATAACAAAAAACACTGACAAAGGTCTAATTACTCAAATATGCAAGAAGCTAATCAATTATATAAAAAAAAATCAAGCCATTCCCCAATTGATAAATGGGCAAAGGACATGAATAGGCAATTTACAGATAAAGAAATAAAAATTATCAAAAAGCACATGAGAAAGTGTTCTAAATCTCTAATAATTAGAGAAATGCAAATCAAAACAACTCTGAGGTACCACCTCACACCTAACAGATTGGCTAAAATGACAGCAGGAGAAAGTAATGAATGTTGGAAAGAATGTGGCAAAATTGGGACATTAATGCACTGCTGGTGGAGTTGTGAATTGATCCAACCATTCTGAATGGCAATTTGGAACTATGCCCAAAGAGCACTAAAAGACTGCCTGCCCTTTGATCCAGTATACCATTGCTGGGGTTGTACCCCAAAGATATCATAGGGAAAAAGATGTGTACAAAAATATTTATAGCCATGCTCTTTGTGGTAGCAAAATAACTGGAGAATGAGGGTATACCTGTCAATTGGGGAATAGCTGAGCAAATTGTGGTATCTGTTGGTGATGGAATACTGTTTTGCTCAAAGGAATAATAAACTGGAAGAATTCCATGTGAATTGGAATGACCTCCAGGAATTGATGCAGAGTAAAAGAAGCAGAACCAGGAGAACATTGTACACAGAGATTGATACACTATGGTAAAACTGAATGTAATGGACTTCTCTACTAGTGTCAGTGCAATGACCTAGGACAACACTGAGGGATTTATGGAAAATAACGGTACCCACATTCAGAGGAAGAACTACAGGAGTGGAAACACAGAGGAAAAACAACTGCTTGAACACATGGGTTGATGCAGACATGATTTCGGATGTAAACTCTAAACAATGTAATAAGGGAATTAAGGCCGAGGTAATAAACTGAGGTGTTAAAGGACTAAAGGCAGGTAGGGTCTAAGGCAGGTTAAGGGTGATAAGGTAGTTGTAATGGGGATAAGGCACTGTGGATAAGGGTTTGTGAATCCCCAAGGCAGTAAAGTGGATAAGGAGGGTACAATAGTGGAGCAAAGGGAGAGGATGAGGTATTTTGGACAGGCAGCTGCAGCAGGGAGACACAGACTGAGTACACAGGTTTGAGATAGAAACACTGAAGGGAAACAGAGTGAGCCCTTAAGGTAGGAAGGGCACTTCTACAGACAAAGGTAAGGGCCAGCCAGAAATGGCTTGAAACTGACTAGAGGGCTTTCTAGTCAGTTTCTCAGGTTCACAAAGGAAGAGTCCAGAGAAAGTATAGTGATTACCACTTCCTCTCAAAATGGACTCTAACTCCCTCAGGACCCAGAGAGGATATTTTTCCTTTCTCCCTTTCTCCCTCTCTTTTCAATCAACTAATGAATTAGCCAAAGTTTTGATTAAGTAACAAACAGGGTTTATTGAGTTTCAGGGTTGATTGTAAAGGACAGAGGGATACAAGGTAACTCTAACAGCCCCCTAGGGAAAGCTTCAGGTGGGGGAGGGACACAGGAATGTGAGACTGAGAAAGGACCTGTCTAACTCAGCCCCTGAGGTTTTGTTGCTCAAAAGGGGTAGGAAAGTTGCATATAATGATTCAAGAGATAATTTGTATCCAGGGAAGCCCTACTTGACTACAGGAAAACTAAATCTACAAAGTTTGAAAGCTACCACCCAGATCCACCCTCCTTTCAAAAACCCACAGAAATTCAGAAAGGGAAAATAATAATTGGGAAAGGAAGATCAGGGAGATCCAAAAGGAATAGCTAAGCTAACAAATCTTAAGAGAAAAACTGCAGAATAAAGGCTAGGTTACAGTCCAGAGATTGAGCTCAGTTGACCCTCCTACTCTCATGGAGTCTCCAGGATCAACTGCCACTATTCAGGGTTCTAAACCCTTTTCAACTGTCAGAAATTCTGCAGTAAGGCTTTGCAGGGTTAATATGCACCCTTTTGCACTACAACAACCATCCTAGTTCAACTATCAATAATATGGAAATAGGTCTTGATTGATGACACAGAAGAAACAGGTGGAAATGTGTGATGCTATGGAGGGAAGGATGTTTGGGGGGAGAGAGTAAGAACATGAATCATGTAACCATGGAAAACATTTTTTTCTAAAAAATAAAATTGAAAAAATAAAAATTGTGCTTACATATACAAAAATATTTTTAAAATAAAGAGCTTAGCATAGTGCCTGGCACAATGTAGGCATTTAATAAATGCTTTTTTTTTGTTCTGAGGCAAAGGATAATCTATATTAGCTGGAGAGAAGTTATAAGACATAAAGCTATATAAATATAATGTGGTAAAAATTTTGGAAAATCTCAAATGCAATAAAATTCACATATTCATTTTCTAAGCAATAAGAAGCTACCAAAAATTTGAAGCAAATAAATTATTACCAAATATTAGAAAAGGAAAGATTATTCTTAAAGGGCAGATTAGGAGGTAGAAAGAAAACTTGTTTCTCTTAGAAATCTGGGATCTACCAAAGAATTAACTAGTCACAGGGCCTCTGTCAGATTTTTCATACCTTTTTAGAATTAGAAGGACATCAGAGATTCATTCTCTTCATTTAGTAGATCCAATGGCTTATCCAAGTCACAAAGAGGATGACCATACCATGGCTTATGACACATATCTCCTGATCTCCCCAGTCCAATATCCTTTCCATTAAATTATTATACCTTTATAATAATGAGATTCAAGCATTTTCATACTCAAGTCACATTTTCACACAGACTATTCTATTAGATAGCAGCAACTTCATCATTAATATCAAGCATTCAATTAGTACAAAGTACATAGAGGGCAGTGGGAAAAGACAATGTTAGACTATATTTAATACTTGTCCTCTGCTAAAATAAATTCTGCTTAAATGATATATTTCACAGGAAGCAGATTTAGATATAAACTTTATTTTGTATGAATGATTTCAGAATGCTTTGTTTAAGAATGGAATTCAGGATGATTCTAGTGGTATACCTGTATTTCTGCAGCAAGGTAACTTGAGCTGATTAAATTAAATCTGTCTCAAACACTGTTGATTCTTAATGCTGTAGTTTTTGAAATGCATGGATTACTGATCTATGAAAGGTTTGATGAAAAGGATTAAAGGTATTTCTTTTTTCTCAGATTGGATTGATTGTCCTTAGAATTCTGCTGACAACTTGGTACATCAAAAAGATATCACTCACAAAATTGTTTTCTTTATTATTGTTAGTACTGGTATTAGTTCTTCCTCTCCCTCCTCTTCCTCCTCCTCCCCCTCCCCCTCCCCCTCCCCCTGTCTCTTATACA
>NC_058132.1:295157894-295270488 GCF_016433145.1 Gracilinanus agilis
CTTCTTCTCCTTCTTCTCCTTCTTCTCCTTCTTCTCCTTCTTCTCCTCCTCCTCCTCCTCCTCCTCCTCCTTCCTCTTCTTCTCCTCCTCCTCCTCCTTCTTCTTCTCCTTCTTCTTTCTTTCTTTTTCTCCTCCTCCTCCTCTTCCTAATACCATTGCTACCACCACTAACACTATTACTATAAATACTACTACTACCTCCACCAGTTTAAATTTATATAGTACTTTAAGGTTCTTCAAATGATTTCAATAGTTTATCTTATATTCACAACAACCTTGGGCCATAGGAACTATTATTACAATGCCCGCTTTACAGATGAGAAAACTTAGATATACAGTTGTTAGTCAATTCAGCTAGGCCACACAGCTCGTTCATCAGTTTTCCAGGAAACATTTTTCAAGCAGGTATTAGGTTCTAGGCATAGTGCTAAGCACTATGAGTAAGAAAAGCTAAAACAAAGTTCCTGTTGTCAGGGAATTCCCAGTTTAATAGAGAAGACAAGATGCAAAAAAAATGTGACTAATAGGTAACTGATAAGGAATTGGAATTCAGGTCTTGCTAATTCTACATCCAGAATTCAATGTCATGTAGTTTTTCTTAAATATACGACTGGTATTCTTTTGGGAGGAGGGATATAAAATTGTAATATTTGTTATTTTTAACTAAATTTCCCCCTTTTCCACATTTTTATTTGAGATTTCAAGGCTCCCTTTTAGTTAGACATGCAGGTTCTTACCCCAGATGAAGAGAGAGAGAAATTTGCTTATTTTTTGCTCTTTCAGGCCATTGAATTTAATTAAGTCTTGGGATAGCTACTCCACTATGAGGTAGCTCTAATACCATGGGCTATAACTCTACTACAGGTATCTCTACCATCATTTCCTTTTAGAAACTCTTTTGGCACATTGAACAGCATGGTAACATAAATTTCATTCCAAAAAGCTGTAAAAGACACAAGGATTTAAATTAATTTTTAAGTAGTTGTAGCATTATTAAAATCTGGCCATACTAAGAATTAAAAACAAAAATATTTCCATTAAGACACTATCTAGATGATGAGCTCATATGACTAATTAGTTAAATGTTTTGTTCTGCTTTTAATAATAAAAATTTGTTCTTACACACAAGGAATAAATGAGTAAATGGATATTTTTGATGAGGCAAATAAACTTTTTTTTTTTTTTAATTTTAAACCCTTAACTTCTGTGTATTGACTTATAGGTGGAAGAGTGGTAAGGGTAGGCAATGGGGGTCAAGTGACTTGCCCAGGGTCACACAGCTGGGAAGTGTCTGAGGCCGGATTTGAACCTAGGACCTCCCGTCTCTAGGCCTGGCTCTCAATCCACTGAGCTACCCAGCTGCCCCCTGGCAAATAAACTTTTAAAATTAACTAGTGATTTGTTAAGAGATAAAACACAGACAAGAAAAGGACATATATATATATATTTATTGAGGATCTGAAATTTAGCCCTTCATCTTTACAACAGCTGAATCACATGAGATTTTAAAATCCTAATGTTGTAGTCATCAAATGAGTTGTTTTATTTCCAGTGTCTGAGTTTAGCATCCCATGACACTCTCTGCTTATATCAAGGCCTTTGGTTGCTAACATAGAAAGCTTGACCTAATTATACCTAAAGCTGGTGATGAACACCTTTATTATTTAACTATCATGTTCTGAAATGTGAAATAGAATTTTATTAATCATCTCCTTTTCACTCCATTATGGGAAAAAAAAAACAGACAAGCTCATTCTTTTTTTTTTAACCTTTTGATTCTAACTTAGAATTGGTTCTAAGGCAGAAGAGCAGTAAGGGCTAAACAATGGGGTGTGTGACTTGCCCAGAGTCCCACAACTAGGAAGTGTCTGAAGGCAGATTTGAATCCAGGACATCCCATCTCTGGGTCTGACTCTCTACTTAGTGAGGCACATTTGTGTCCCCAGACAATATAATTCTATGTTCTCCTTTCCAAAAATTTAATAAAGTAAAAAAGATGGAAAACTAAGACCGATGAGTTATTGCCACTGTAGCTATTATTACAAACCTTATTTTGGCAACACTTACTTAAATTCTTTTTATTGCTTTTATTATTCCTTCCCAGGCACTCAGAATGTTAGGCTTCTATATAAGATCTTGCCAGAATGAGTGAGATCAATGTTTACCAATTCAGACTCTACCAGGCACTATGAAGTATTAAAGCATCATACTCTGGGAGATCTCACAACTGATTTGGTTCAGAGAGCTTTGGATTAATGGCATTTGGAGCACAAGAAGAACTGGAGTTCAGCCACTGGAGTTAGTCCAGGTAGAAAAGACTTAATCCCAGTAGAAAGAAGAGTCTCATTTTTTTTTATGTTTATAGGCTTTAAAAGTAATAACGTTTGGTAATAAAAGTTTTGCTAACTAGTAAAATGTTGGTCATAAAATGCTCCTAAAATCTAGAATCTAACACTGTATTTAATGGTTTACAATTTACTAAAGAGCCAGTTTAGTCAACAAGAGTTTATTAGGTGCCTATCACATTCCTGGCACTGTGCTAAATGCTGGAGATACAAAGAAAAAGGAGCAAAAAGGAGCTCAGAGTATACCAGGGATGTCAACATGCAAAGAAATATGTACAATCAAGATATAGATAGGACAAATTTGAGATAATCAAGACAAGGAAGCATGAAGGAAGATAGGGAAAGGCTTCTTTCAGAAGGCAGAATGTTAGCTGCAATTTGAAAGAAGCCACAAAAATTAGGAGGGGGAAGGGAAGAAGGGGAAACTTGGGAGACAGGCAATGAAGATTACTGGAGTTGGGAGAGGGTACCTGGGTGGAGTGCTGGAGTAGAGTATCATATTTGAATACCAGAAAGGAGACAAGGGAAAACAATTTAGCCCTTTATAATTAAATTCAATGTAACCATCTCAAAGAATATGTCTCAGAAGCTAATTATAGATGAAAGTGTTTGAATGAATTATTTTTTTTATATTCACCTTATAATAAAATCTCTGGTATACTAGAGCAGGCAAAGATAGTTTAACATTAGTAAAACAACTAAAATAATCAATCATATTAAAAACTTAAACAATGAAAAGCAAAGCATTAGATCAATAGAAATTTCTAAAAATCTGTCACAAAATACAGTACGCATATTCCATAAAATATGTTTCAGAATTTTTAGTAAGCTGAATTTCATAATAGCCCTCATTTACAGTAACTTAAAGCTTACAAAACATTTTTCCTTTAACTTTATCTTATAGATATCTCAACTATTATTTTCCCCTTTTCAAAGATGGGGAACCTGAGACTCATAATTCTTCTATCCAATTACAAAAAAGAAATTAGTTTTATGCACTGGTACAATAGTCACTAAATAACCCTCAACAGAAAATAATAACAGCAGGGTAGCTGTTATACAGGGACTTTCCTAAGTGAACTTCTGTTCATTTTAAAAAGAAGAGAATGTGAACATAATAATACTCATATCTTTCATATAAATAATTGATTTTTTAAATCCATATAGTTGGTATTTCTTTTGTAAACTATTAGATCTAACTCTTTAAGTTATTACAGATGTTTTTCAGGAGGTTGTGTAATATTCTCAGACCATTTCCCAGATTATGCCATGCATCTGGATAGGCAATCTATAGAATTTGTCCTTCAGTATATATATGTATATATGCATATATACATATATATATGTATATATATATATATATATATATATTACACAACCTCTTAAAAGACAATAACTTTGGTTCAGTGTTGTAGAGAAAGAGGAAACTGGACTGCATTGCCTTCAGGAAACGGAACAGCTTATTTTTTTAATATCATCATTCTACTATTGTATATGGCAGCAAAAAAAATATTATATGACATTCTACCAAAAATTCCTAAAAAAATCACCTAGCAATCAATGTAGAGATACAAAATATATATCAGCAGGCTACATAAAGCATGTAACAAAAGAAGAATTCTGAAAGAAAGATCAGACAAGGATTTTGCATTAAATGATAGAAACTGCAAAATATCACTGCAGGTTGCCAAAATTCAGTATTACTCAGAAAGATACAACCAAGCAACCAGAAGCTGGATTGCCTTCATAAACTGATGACAAACCTATGCACACAAATTCAACCTCCCCCTTCCGGAAATATCCTTGAGGGGGTCACCAAATAAATTGTCCTACATCTAAAACATCATTACCAAAAATAAGTTATTTGTCACAACTGCCTGCATATAATATTTGTCTCAAGGTATAAGAATCACATTTTAAACAAATATTGCTATACTGAATACACATAATCTCCAAACCATATGGAATAAAAAGCTTCTGAATACAGAAACCTAGTAAAAGAAATCAAAACCATATGGGGGTATGTTGAAGTCCATAATATCCCCATCATTTTGCCTCCTGATAGAATTATCTGAAAGATGTTTTTCAGTGAGTCTAGAGATAAGATTACAGCCCAATACTTTTATTCAATGACAAAAAAAATCAATCACTTTATCAACGTGCACACTCATCCACTGAACATTAACTATAAAAGAATAAAGAGTGACTTATTCTGGAACTGTTTCTATTTGAACTCCATTGAACATAAAAAGAAAAAAATATCGATCAAAAAGCATTTAGTAACTGTCAAGCTACATGCAGTTCACATGTATATAAAGCTTTAATACTTGCAAAATCCTTTATATTCATTATCCCAGACCATTAGTCACTCTTCTAACCCAGTCCTCACAGTCGTTTTTTTGGGGAGGCAATTACTATGAAGAAAGAGATCATCATTCTCACCAATAGCCAACCAAAGGGTAAGCAAGCCCATCTGGCTGAAGCAGCAAGGTACTCTAAGGGTCTGACAAGATACCCCATGTGTCAGGGAAATAAAAGCATCACTATCACCATCTTAACCACCATTTCTTCTCTGACCCTCAGTATCCCTGGATCCTGAATTCAAAAGCTTTGGAAATAGTAATATTTCCAGCTCAATACCCTCAGTCATCAGCCTGGGAAACAAGTTGTATGGAGAGGAAGCCTGGCAATTGATTCTATCTGCTCATGCAATAGTCACAGATTTTAAAGACCCAGAAAACAAAAACTGTTTGCTAGCAGCCGTTGGCCTTGTAAAATGATTCAATATCAGAAAACTGATGTCATTTTATCAGTAGAAATAGCATTAAAGAGGCTTTAACATCTGATTTGCCATTGCACTTCAAGGAACATGGAACTTTTACATCTTATTTGGAGCTGAAACTTTCCAAGTATTGTCTCTCCTATTGGAATATGAATGCTTGAGAAGAGGAATTATCTTAATTTTCTATTTGTATTCTCAGCAATTAGTACCATACTTTTCATAATAATACTTAATAATAGTTTTATTCATTCATTCATTTGATTTGATCTGATTTGATTGATGCCCATTTTATTCATGAGGTAACTGAGACTCAAAGAAATTATGACTTATGGTGTTACAGATATTAAGTAAATATGTATAAAGCTGGATTTGAATTTTGTTCTTCCCGACTCCAAATTGAATGTTCTATTCACCACATCTTCTCATATTCACTACTGCTTCTCCTATGAGCTAATTATTTGGCAAAAAGCTCAACATAAAATTGTACAGTTGTTTTTCAGGCCTGCCTGACCCCATTTGGGGACTTCTTTATGACCCCGTTTGGAGACTTTTTGGCAAAGATATTGGGGTGGTTGCCAAATCCCTTTCTACCTTATTTTACAGATGAGGAAACTAAGGTGAACAAGGTTAAGTAACTGACCCAGATCACACAGCTAATAAGTGTCAGAGGCCAGATTTGAACTCACAAAGATGAACCTTCCTGACTCCAAGCCCACTACTCTACCTATTACTCTACACACCACTACCACCTAACTGCTATTATTATTATTATTATTATTGTAATTAACATCTTATAATACCTGCTGAATTTTACCCATCCATTTTAATAGGTATCTCTAGAGTATATCCATACTTTAAAGATAACCAGAAAGATCACTTTAAGTGTTCTGTGACTAAATCAAATAAACTATATGCCCATTAGCTCTTAACAGTTTTAGAAAGTGATACATTGTCTTTAAAATCACTTTAAAAAAATCCCCCACAAACCATGACATGGGGTAAACCTGGAAGTAAATGAAAGACATTAACCACTAATGATAAGTCTGCTAACGCTAGGTTTTACTTGCTAGAGAGACATTTGTTCTTGTCAAATAGAATTGAATTAATCTTCCTAAATTTTTTCTCCTATAAAATGATGAATATTAAGTTGGTGGAATTCACACAACTGATATGTTTTCAGCATTAGCACACCACTATATTTCGTTGCTAAATTACTTTGAAGACAAATACAATTCGTCATCAGGTTTCCAGTCAAATTCATTCCTGTAATCAAGGAACTAAATCTGTGCCCAGTTACTCTGATTAAGAAAAGAGCCTCTTGGCTTTAAAGCAACCAGAAAGAGACTATTAGAGGGCCTTTGAGCAGGAGGTACCTACTTAGCATGGGACTTCAGTAGCAACTTGTGATTGGTAGAAAAGTAAGCTTTTAAGGTATTTTTTAGAAGCCATGCCAGAACTATCCAGAGCTATAGCCAAAGTCTCTGTGAAATAATAATGGCTTAAGTCATTAAACAAAGAAACCAAAAAAGCAGAATTTTGAAGTTTATAAGCTCTTATTGTACTGTTAAATTCTAGGGCTCATTGAGGAATTTCTTCAAAATATTGACAGCTCCCATTACTCCATAATAGCAAGAGATAGAAGTTGTGGGATGGGGGGAGGTGGTGATGGGACCGAGAATGTAAGGAATTATGGGAAAGTAATGGGGACAGAGGAGTGGGGAATATTTTAGTCTAATCAAAAGTTTTCAACTCTAAAATGGTTCTACTAAAAAATGGGGAAAAGAGTTGGAAGTATATTTTTTTCACCAAAAAGAAAAAGGAGATTTGGTTTTGTAACAACAAACAATTTTTAAAGATTTTAAATTTATGTTCCAGTAGTGGTATAATATGTGACAGCTTTGATGCCATATGACTCTAAAACCTGACTTAATTCAACATGTGGGAAACAATGCCAGCACAAAGGCAGCCATGATGCAGAGTCTTAGAGTGCATGAAAAGCATCTGTTTCTCCATAATGCCTCAATGAATCATTATGACAAACAAAAATAAAGCAATGCATCTCACTGTAAAGCTGATGTCGCTTTTCTGCTCACAAGGCACAGAAGTTAATTATTATGAACAGATGTGCTCAGATTGGACAAGAATTTATATCCCATGAAATTCAGTGCAAAATAAAACAACACAGTTTAGTGTATTTGTATTTCTTGGGTTGTTGTTGATAGGGAAGATACTATTTACCAACCCAGACTATGCATTTAAAGACTCTCTTGGCTTCAGGACTTTCCTCTTGTCCACCCTTGTCATAAAATTACATTCTACAGAAATTATTCTCAAACTAGGGACTAGCATTATTACTACTTAATTAAGTACACTGTAACTGGTGAGAGTTCTTTACTAATGAAGCTAAGGTTTCAGTTCTTTCTTATATAACTAGTATTATAATTCCTAACTCAATTTTTCAAGTTAAAAAATCCATTTGGGGTAGAAGGAGGATCACATAAGAATATTTGGGGATCAACTAGATGTCTCAGAAGATTGAGAGCCATGCCTAGAGCCAGGAGGTCCTGAATTCAGATCTGACCTCAGATATTTCATATCTATGTAACCTTGGGCAAGTCACTTAACCCCCATTTCCTAGCCCTTAGCATTCTTCTGCTTTGGAACCTAAACTTTAGATTACAAGACTGAATCTAGGGTTATTTTTTAAAGAATATATAAATAGCGGCATAAATCTAACTCTTCATTGAACAAACAAAATAAACAAACAATATATATGCACATATACATATATGTGTGCAAATATATATCTATGAGGCAAAAAGACAGAACTTAGGGTGGGGATAGTAGCATATATTAAACAACATGATATTATATAATGAAAAAGATATGTATAATTCCTTCTCAGAGGAGACTATATTACTCATGATACTAAATGGTCCTTGTCTCTGTTTAAAAGTCTCTTCCCTTTCTATCTATGTATCTTTAAGGTGGCACTGATTTAAATTCTTCAGCCTATTTGAAGTCCTCTACCTCCTGGCTGCCAATCTCTTTTCAAGTCTCATTTAGAATTTCTCCTCTTTACTCTCTTTGAGTCATATTGCTCCCATACATGACATTCTATCTATTGCCTCCATGACTTTGCTGAGACTGTTCCTATTGTTGAAATGCATTCCCTTCCCCCTGCCATCTGTGTGGAATTAATTCCTAGCTTCCTTCCTAAAAGCAGGCTATTCCTGATATCTCCTATCTGTGTTAGGATTCTCATCTTCTTGAAATTATTTTGTATTAACTTGTATAGACATCATATTATGTATAGACAGCATACAGAAAATGCTGTACTGTTTTCCCCTCCCTCACAGTTAAATTGTGCCAGTTCTTGGAGACATACTCTTTAATGCTATTTCTCACACATATGAGGTCAATATCTGGGCTCAAATGTTAGCTGTAATTCTGAAATGTTATAAAATTAATTGTCCCTGTAAGGGATTAAAACCACAACCTTGCACTAATTAGGTCTTAAATATAGATACATGGGATTTACAATCAATAGCTTTGTTAAAAATTAACAAGACTTTGTGAAGAACACAAAACATTATTTCTTTCACCATAGAATAGCAACTCTGGTAGGCTATGGGGAAGAATATTTGGAATAGGCTGTGACTGTAAGAAGACTTTGGAATTGAATTGTTTGGGCATTTTCATCAATAAATTAAGGTTATTATTTTATGTAATAATAACAATTATCATTATTATGATATAAATTATGATTATTGCATAATTATAGCTCTTGAAGTTATGTAAAGCAATTTACCTCCATTATCTCTTTTAATCCACACAAAAGTCCTTTCAGGTAGGTGCTACTATTATCCTGATTTTACAGTTGAGTTAACTGAGGCAGATAGAGGCTATGTGACTTATTCTAGTTTACTCAGTTAGTAGGTGTCTCATGGTGAATTTGAACTTGAATCTTTTTGACATCAATTTCAATGCTCTATTGATACCAGGATCAGATTAGAGAAAAGGGGAAAAAATTATGCACTGGGATCAATCTACCTTTATATCTCACCAATGATCTACAAAGTCCTCATATTATGGAAAAATTATGCTACGTTCTAATCTTTTAAATCATTCAGTACCTTCCTCTCTATCCTTTCATATGCTCTTCCTTCCACTTGGAATGTCATCTCCCACCTAATGAAATCCATTCATCTTTCAAGGCCCAGCTCAAATGATAATTCCTTCATGAATACTTCTCTGATTTCCTCCAACCAAATATAATCTTTCATTTCCATAATCTACTAAGATATTTTGTTGTTACCTTATTATGGAATACTTTGTATGTATTATGTGTATAGGATCTATGAGGTATTCAGAGAAAACTAATACCTCTGGTGTAAAGGCCTGATTAAATCCATTTCTGGGCTGTTTTCTTCCTTGATGTCGACCTGTCCCCCAGCTTTCACCAATGGTTTAAAAATTCTATAGAATGTACATTGGGTGGGGGGGCAGCTGGGTAGTTCAGTGGATTGAGAGTCAGGCCTAGAGACAGGAGGTCCTAGGTTCAAATCCAGCCTCAGCCACTTCCCAGCTGTGTGACCCTGGGCAAGTCACTTGACCCCCATTGCCCACCCTTACCACTCCTCCACTTATGAGCCAATACATAGAAGTTAAGGGTTAAAAAAAAAAGTTACTAGAATGTACATTGGCCATACTCTGGTAAACCATCTCAGCACATGGGTTAAACCAGGTTGAGGATAACCTATGGTCTCAAACATGTCAGTGACATAGGGGGAATGTCTACCCCAAGCATATGAAAACTTCTCCTGGTGGAAATGGAGGCTGAAAACAATTTGTCTCAGTGAACATGAAGGCAACTGAAACAGATATTGTAGAGACCTTAGAGCTTAATTGGGTATGGAAGAAGCCAAGGTCATCCACTTCATCCATGGCTCTCACAAGTCATCCTGATTTTCATCTTGCTATTATACTTGGGTGACTCTGGTAGTGAGGCTGACACCTTTGTACAATTCTGTGTCTCTTAAATGCTACTCCTGCACAAATCAAGACATCATGCTCTGATATTATTGACCCTCTGAAAATGAAGAATGAACAACAACATGTATTTAACTCTTTGTGCAGTTGTCTCATTCTCTCTTACCCCTATCCTTACAAGGTCAAGAGCCATTAAGAGCAGGTCATATCCTATTCAAATTTGTGGAGCCTGACATAGTGTGTCATACAATTAGAGTGTTTGATAAATTTTTGTTGAATAGCAAAATTGAGAAAATAATGTTTCAATTTAACAAAATTTAAATGACATGAATGTAATTAGGACTTATAAACACGAGTAAAGTATATGACTGAGTCAGTCTTCTGTTTTTGCTTAACATTAGTCTTACATGCCATAGAGAATTGTGTCCAATGTTGCTTCTGAAAATGTACCAAAATATATAGAGAATTTATATATGATTCTGATAAAGTAATAAAAAATGATGAATAGGATAAGGAATAAATCTTAAAACAAGGTTAGGGAAATTCAAATTATTTAGCCTGGAAAATATGAGGAACCTTAATAATAATCAATAAACAAACAAAAAGCAAACCTCAGTATGTACTGGTAATATGTATTATATTTGTAATATGTTTTGGTATTGAAGAGCCATTTGCTGATTATTTTGAGGAATGATGCTCTAGGATAACATTAGACCACAGCAGGAGTGATTTAGGTTAGATGAGACATTCTTCCCAATGACTTCAAGGGTGGTGACATTATAGAATTTTGTATTCATTCATTCATTCTACCTTTTTTTGTTTTTTTTTTAAACCTTTACCTTCTCTATTAGAATCAATAATATATATTAGTTCTAAGGCAGAAAAGCAGTAAGGGCTAGGCAATGGGGGTTAAGTGACTTGCCCAGCATCACAGAGCTAGGAAGTGTCGGAGGCCAGATTTGAACCCAGGACCTTTCATCTCTAGGCCTGGCTCCCAATCCAGTGAGCTACCCAGCTGCCTCTTTTCAGTCTACCTTTTTTAAGAGTCTTCTAAAGGCATCAACGAGGGATTCCTTAACAAGTTATAGCATATGAAATGTGATGGAATATCATTGTCCTGTAAAAATATAATGAAGAGAATATTTCAGAAAATCCTAGGAAGACATGAGCTGATGCAAAGTGAAGTGAACAGAACAATATATACACTAATGGAAATATTTATAAAGATAATCAACTGTGAAAGACTTAGTAACTCTGATCCATACAATGATCTGTCACAACTCTAAAGGATTCACGAAATAAAATGCTATCCACCACCAGATAGAAAATCTATGGACTTAACAGATTGAAATATAACTTTATCTTTATTTTTCTTGCTTAAAAATGACTAAAGCATATGCTTTACATGACTGTATATGTATAAAGAATATCACATTTCTTTCCTTCTCAATGGGCTGGGAAGGAGAAGAGGAAGGAAAATAGTTTGTAATTAAAACTAAATATATGCAGAATATCCTGATGTGGGAAAGGTACTATCCTATATACTAAGATTACAAAGATTCAAATGAAAAAGCATCTATCAAGGAATTACCAAAGATATACATACGTATTTTGTATATATGATAAGATAATTCAGACTACGTGTATATGTGTATAAAGACTATGTGTCTAAAGGAGAGATTGAAGCAAAATATCTTAAGAAAATTTGAAGACAGACTGAAAGAGAGGAAGGGAAAAGGAGAAAAGGAAAGGGAGAGAGAAAGAGACAGAAAGCCAGAGAAGGACAGAGGTAGACAGAGGGAGAGAATATTTTCATGTAGAGGTTTGGGAACTGAATCAGAGTTAACCTTGAAGTAGTATGCATGCTGAAAGTAGAAATTAAAAAGATGAGAATTTCCAAATGTGATCTGTTCTGTTCAGGAAACAGCTATTCATTTAGTTTACCTATAATATGGAATATATAAAGTGTAATATAATGAAAACTATGGATAGAGAGGAAGATTGGGACCAAATTTTATATATATATATATATATTCCAAACTAAAGAGTTTTGTTTATCTGATCACATAGGCACTAAGGGATCAATTTGGTCAGGAGAGTGATATGGTCAGACCTGGGAATTAGAAAGATGCCTGACAGGTTTATTAAAGTTAGATCAGAGAAAGCAGACCAGGAAGGGATAATAGTTAGAAAGATATTGTGAGAGACCATTGGTAATGAGAGGCTGCAAAATTGTGCTGGCAGTAGTAGGAGATAGGTGAATTCCAAACTTAAACAGGTCTTCTTCACCTTTGCCTTTACTATTGCAAGAGCTTCCTTAATTGGGCTCCTGACTTCAAGTCTCTTGCCTTCCTGTTTATCTTCCACACTGAGGCCAAAGTGACTTTCCTTAAGCTTAGATCTGATCTGTTATTCATCTACTTAACACACTCCAGTGCCTTCCTATTGCCTCTGGACCACACATAATCTTTGTTAAGCTTTTAAAGCTTTTCACATTCTGAACCAAACCCATTTTTCCAAGCTTATTGAAAATCACTCCCCTTATATGTTGCATGACAGCATTGGTAAAGCCTTATCAGTCTATTTATTGCTTCAAGGAAATGAAAGATGACAATTGTCAGAAATTGTTTCTAAAAGTAATTGAAAAAAATTCATAATAAAAAGAAAGTTAAAAGAAATCACTTCCCTTACTCCAATCTTTAATCTAACCAAACTGGCTTTATTTCTGTTCATCACACATACCACTCCATTTCCTGTCCCTTGGCTTTTGCCCTGAATGGTCCCCATTTGTAGAACAAATTCCTTCCTAACCTCAGACACACAGCGGCCTTCCCATCCTTGAAGGAACTGCTCAGGCACCATCTTCTTCCTTAAGCCCTTTCTGATGTTTTAAAATACTAATAGCTTTTTTATTAATCTCCCTTATACTTAATTACTCTGTATTAGCTTATATTTATTAATTTTATGTTATCCTGTATTTTTTCCAATATAACAGGTCCCCAATTTTTAGTGCAATTTTAAGCTTTGATAATTTGTCCCCAAAATGTTATAGCATATTTAAGGAAAGGAAACTGCTCTAAGACTTTTGAAACATCCTATATGCATTTATTTCCCCATTTATAAGATTTTATAAGATTTTTACTGCAAGTTGGGGATTGTTTCATTTTTTCAAAATTTGTATCACAGGGCCTAGCATATTGTTGTTGCATTAAAAAAAATGTTTTTGATCCCAGTTTTTGTGATAAGAACTCACTATTTAACCAAAGTGGCTAAGAAAATTGGAAAACAGTATGTAACTAGGGATAGACCAATATCTCGTGCTCTATACTAATATAAGGCTAAATGGGCATATGATTTAGATACAAAATGTGGTATCATGACTAATTTAGGGAAACATAGAATAGTTTACCTGGTAGACCTTTGGAGAAAGACTTATTGCCAAATAAGAGATAGAGAACTTTATAAAATGTAAAATGAATAATTTTGACTATGTTAAATTAAAAAGCTCTTGTGCAAACAAACCCAATGTACCAAAGATTAGAAGGGAAGTAACAAACTGGGAAAAAAATTAAAACAAATTTCCCTGATAAAGGTCTAATTTCTCAAATTTTAGAGAATTAAGTGAAATTTATAAGAATACAAGCCATTCCTTAATTGATAAATGATCAAAGAATGTGAACAACCAATTTTAAGATGAAAAAATCAAAGCTATCACTAATCTTATGAAAAATTGTTCTGAATCACTCTTGATTAGAGAAATGCAAATTAAAAAAAAACAAACTCTTGAGGTAGAACCTCACACCAATGAGACAGGCCAATATGGCAGCAAGGAAAATGATTAATATTGGAGGGGATGTGGCAAAATTAGGACACTAATGCATTGTTGAAGTTGTTGACTGATGCAAACATTCTGGAGGACAGCTTGGAACTAAGACCAAAGGACTATAAAACTGTACATACTCTTTGGTCCTGTAAATATCACTATTGGGCCTTAATCCTCAAGAAATCACAAAAAATGGGAAAGGACCTTCTTGTATAAAAATATTTAGAGCACCTTTTTTTGTGCTGAAAAAGAACTGAAGATTGAGAGAGGATGTCCATCAATTGGGAAATGGCTAAACAAACTGTGATATATGTTGTTGATGGAATATCAAGAAATGATGAGCACAATGATTTCAGAAAAATCTGGAAAGATCTACCTGAACTGATGAAGAACAAAATAAAATAAGTAGAACTGTGTAATTTAAGAAAATGAAATGTAAAATCTGTCTAAGAGTAAAGTGAGTCATATGATTTCATGATAAACTAAATCACACAATTACAAAATACCTACTTATTATACACATATTCAGATGATATTAAATATTAATACTATTTGAAGACATTATTTGAAATACTCTTAGGAATAAACAAGATTCTAGGCAATGTCAGAAAATTGTAATATGAATTAGGCCTATTTTGTACTATTTTATACTAAAAGATAATCTATCGATAATATGTAGAAATAAAATATAATTAAATTAAAATTAAGATAGACAAGAGATTTTTTTGAAGACTACCTCAGAAAAGTTTACTGTCAACTGAATAACACTCTAAATGTGAACAAGAATCACATTAACAAATGATTCCAATTTATACTGTAAATTCTATAGATTTTTCTCTTTTGGTTTTACTTTTATTCTTGGAATACAGATTATGACAGACTTACAGGAACAAGGGTAACCTCTAGGAATAAAACATTTATTTTTTTTCAAGGTAACAAGGCTAAATAACTATTGAGCTCCATTTCCTTTATCCATTCTGTCTCTTCCTTCTTCTACCAATCAAGTAACAATATTAAAATGATATTTTCTTCATGGTAGAGATGCTTTATGTTAATGCTTTACCTTTCAAAATATAAAAGTTCAAAATCCTTCTGGAGATATGATGCCTTCAAATTGTGAGGGTTGGGGATGTGCAAGAGGTGGAACAGTCACAGGCAACTTCTAGGAACAAAACATTACTTCTAAGGCTCAGTGTCTGAGATTATTCTTAGTCATACTAATGAAGACTGGCATTATGTTAATAGATGTCAAGAAACATTTGTTAAGTGCCTACAATGTGTTAGGAAAAGGGCTATACACTGAGGATATTAGAAAAGGTAAAAAAAAAATAGTCTTTGTAATCAAGAATAATGCTCCAATGCTATTTATGTTTAATAATTATTTTTAAAGTAACATTTTAATGACTTTTTTCTTCAAATACAAGCTTTAAATAGCAAGTATATGTTAAGACATACCAGAGGGAAATGTAGATATATTCCTTTAATAGTGGTCAATATTTCTTCTAAATCCATATGACCAAAATAATACCTTTTAACTACTTAATAATATCGAGAAACTGGCAAACCATATGCTAATACAAAGAATACAAAATTTTCCTACATTAAAGCAAAAGCTAAAATAAATAGGGAGGAAGTTTTCTTTATAATGCAAAAGAGATTTGAAAGTGCTACTAATAATTTTCTTTGTAGTAACAGTATAGTCATAGGAGAAGATATCATCCTATTCAGGAACTCAGAACTTTAAATTATTCTGGATGGATTCTGAAAGTTAGAATCTCCTTGGCCTTTATGAGTGTGATGTCACATTTAATAATGTTCTATCTTTTCAAAAGCATAAAAGCAGTTTCTTTTAATGACAGAACTGCTTCCATCAAAATACTTACTCATCAGATGAAAGAGACTAAAGTGGAAACAAGCTGGGTTGAAAACTAATCAAGAAGCTGAAAGTATGAGAAATAATCACATACCATATTTAAAATGTTACGTTCTTCTTTTGTTATGATTGCTATCTCTCTTCTAAGCCTAAGATATACCATAAGAAGGGCTCTCTTCCTAACTCTCAGGATATTCCAAATACCTTCTTCTAGATAACATACATCAAAGCACTATTCCAAGTCCTTTTCTCTATTCTTTTTCTAATGGTGAACTTCCATAGATTTAATTTTCATCTTGATGCAGATGACTTCTAAATCAATATAACCAACACTAGTCTTTCTCCAATCCATAGGCCCACTTTAAACAGAATTCGCTGGGCATTTCAAACTAAAAGTTCAGTAGGCATCACAATCTTAATATGATAAATGGATAACTCATTAGATTTTCCCCCAAATCCATCTCCTTCAGGATTTACCTTTCAGTATTATTATTATCAGCTAGGTCACCACTAACTTTCTAATCATTCATGTTCACAGCTTCTGTGCAATCCTTGGCTTCTAATTTTCACTCATTTTATCTTCTAATCAGCTACCTAATTGTATCAATTCTATTTTGACAATATCTCTCACATAGGTCTTCTCTACATTTATACCGCCATGCCCCTGGCTCAGACTTAGCTTTTTCAGGTGTGTCCCTGGGCTATCTCCTTCCCAGGTGAAACTGAGAGTCAGCAAATTGGGTTATTTGTTCCCTAAGCCAAGGGAGTTGGAAACAGCCTCCCCAGTGAAATCTCAGGACCCTGCAGCCAAGGTGTCACCCAAGTATAATAGCAAGGTGTGGTCCTCAGGAGTCAATCTGATCAGCTTGATTCCTAAAATAGACCCAAGTCAGGATGGCTTTTATGGTAGTTTATTTACAATTAGGAAGGTTGAAGGTAGGGAAATGTATAGAGGGAGAAACTCTGGCCCAACTATAGATCTGGCCTGGATGAGGATTAGAGATTAATTAAACAAGGCTACTAGCAGCAAGGCCTTGACAATTAGAGAGGCAAAGAAGCCTCTTTGAGGGTAGAGATTTTAGAATGCCAAGGGAGGCGAAAGGGAGTCAGCCTAATTTACCCATGTGACAGTTTAGAGGGAAGCTGCCTGAGGTCTCACCAGAGATCCTTCCACACCAAGTTCAAAGCCCCAACTGCCTCCTCAGAAAGTTACCCTATCACTTCCTGCATCCACCTCTCCTTTCAAGTGGACAAATGGCAATCTCAACACTCTTTTGGACTGCCCAAGGGGCAGTCCCTTGTTCTTGATTTGTTACTTATTGTCATGTGTGGGTCACAGATCTCCCCTCTCCACTTAGGGAGGTGGGATGACATTATCTCTGATGGCTAGAGTTTTAACTATGAATAGGGGGTGAGCTAATTCCATTTACACACTTTAGACTTCTGTAACAGCCTTTTAATTGATGTCCTTAACTTGTCTTTTCACATTCTGAATTATTATTCATGAAAAGTGATTTTCATGAAGCACAGGTCTACCCATTGTTGACAAAAGATCAGAAAGAATAAGAGTTATCCAAGGCTTGTAGGGATTATAATCACAGACTGCTCTCTGTTCAGCAGCTGGACAGCATTATCCCCCTGGGGAGGGTCAGGAGGCAGACACCAAGAGAAGTCTTAACTGAAAATAGGCCAAGACCACTGTTTCCTTGATGATATATAACTCTGTATCTTCTTGATGTAATATTGGTTATGCTGATCTGACTGCAAATAGTACTAATGACATTGGAATGATCAGAAATTAATCACAGGCAAAAGTTGGTGATTAGTCTGTATAATCCTCCCAACCAGAGGATTAATCCCAACTGACAGGCTTGACAGTGAGAATATTCTTGAAGCTGAAGAACTAGGCCAGTAAGCAGATCTCAATGATAGGTAACTAATTTAATTAAGAGGTATAGGAATATCCTGATGATATGGGGATTAAGGAAAAATGGGTGAGGATAGAGGGTTTAAGAGGTTCAACTAAACTAATATCTAATTGATAAATAGCCAGGCAGTTGACAAAATTCTACCGCTTTGGCTGTCTTGGCAACCTTGGCAACCTTGGACTAATTCAGCTGCTAGATGACAAAGCTAAACTTCATTGGTTATAAAAAGCAGTTAATCTTCAGAAATGAATTTCTTGATGATATTGTTGAATATTGCTGCTGCTGCTGATAAAATGTACTGCAGATTGCAGGATATGACAGTTGACTTAAGTAGCTAGACCCTAGAGTGAATGAGCTGATTCAAATCCTTGGTGAAACTTCTGGATTTGATTGGAGAGCTTTTTCCCTTCCACCCTTTATCACTCACCTAACTCACAACTGAGTCCATTTGCTTGGGGGTGACATCCTATTTATAGGGGTACTCCAGTGGTCTTTCACTGTCTCATACCTGCAAAATCTGAACACCCATCTTGCAGCAGTTTGCACAAGATGGCTACTTGCAAAGCTATTTACAGGTTTTACCCCAAAACTATTATATTGGCAAACTTTATAAAAATGGAAATTAATAGCTGCTGGAGTGGTAGTGGGAAAAGTTCATTGATGCACTATTGGTGGAACTGTGGACTTACGGAAAGCAATTTAGCATTATCTTCCTCTCCTCTCCTCAAGGTTACTAACCAATGGATACACACACATATACATACATGAATAAATACATATACACTCACATATATATATGTACTCTTTTATGGTAATAAAAGCTGATACTTAATGTGGGGGAGCACTCATCAATTGGTAAATGACTAAACAAAATATGTCATATAATGTATGTGATAAAAAACTGTTATGCTTTAAGAATTGATGAAGAGAACAGAAAAATCTAAAATAAGGAATTGATGAAGGGAACAGAGAAATATTGAAAGACTTATATGAATTTAGGTAGAATGAAGTGAACAGAATTAGGAGAATGACATATCATGAACATTTTTGAAAGACTTAAGATTTCTTATAAACAATAACCATCTGGAATACCTATGCACTAGTGATGATGAATACAATTCATTTCTGATATAATAGTGATGAACTCAAGGTATGGATATATTATTTTGACATGACCAATACAGGAGTTTGTTTTTGCTTGGCTATATATTTATTATAAGAGTTTTGATTTCTTTTCTTTTTCAGTGTAGGCAGAGGAAATGAGAGGAAAGAAAGTCAATGATTGTTAACTGAAACAAAGTTAAAAAAACAAAATGTTAGTCTCCCTCTCCACCATTCAATAAAATCTGTTGACTCCCTGTTTCCTCTAAGATAAAATATAAATTCCATTATTTGTTACTTATATTTCCTTATAGCTTAGTATCACACTACCATTCTCCATTCTAGACATATATTACTCCATTCTTTGAAATCTATGGTCTGGTCATCATCATCTTCTTGTTCTTCTTCACAAAGGGTAGTCCATCACCCATGTTGGTGCCTCTATATTGGCAGTGCCCTTCCTCTTTACCAGTGGTGAAAGGATATGAGCAGTTTTCAAAAGAAGAATTACAAACCATCAATGATTATATGGAAAAAAGATTCTCTAATATTTAGAATAGTAATAAAAAGAGTAATATAAAATAACAATACTGTTTTCACCTTCTGCCAAGGAAATTGGCAAAGCTTGTAGAAGATGATCAATGTTAGAATGACTACAGGTAGATAGATAATACAAATGGACTTGAGTGGAGTTGTGACTTTGTCCTAGTAGTATATCTATTTGGAATTATTTACCAAATTTTCCAAATCAATTTGATACACTCATCCATTCAACAATTACATTTATATTCCAAGGAATTTTCACTAACAGAAAGGTCTCACATGTATAAAAATACTCGTAGAATTTCTTTTATTAGTAGAGAAAACCTGGAAAGAAATTATACTCCAAAAAATTAGGAAACAACTAAACAAATTATGGCATATGGATATAATAAGGGAAAAAAGATTAAAGAATCCAGAGAAATGTGGAAAGATTTGAATGAATTGAGGCAGAATAAAAAAATAAAACACAGCCAAAAGACAATATGTCAATGAAAAATCACTAAAAATGTCAGAATCCAGGTGAGATAGTATGGCCACTAATATTTCCAGTAATTGATTTTAGAGGATGTTTTCTTTTTGTGAAGAAAAGTGAACTATGAGTAGGGAGTAACACATATTATTATTTCTAGTAACCATATTAGGGGTGGGGCCAAAATGGTGGAGTAGGAAAAAGGAATCTCAAAACCTTTCTAATCAATCTTGATATAATGCTACAAAATTAACATAGGAGTGAAAGAACCAACAAGGAGACACAGAGTGATACAACTTTCAGGAAGGGAAAAACTTAAAAGGTAGGCAGAGAAGATTTTGGACACTGGAGTGAGAGGGGAGCAGGAATCTACAACAAGGAGTGAGGAGGAAGCCAAGGGCAACCCCTACCCCCCACAAACATACACATCTGCTGTTCCAGCTTCTGCACCTGAGCCCTAGCCAACATCTAGACACTGAGACCCTGCCCTGGACAAATAGAAATCCAAGTCAACACACAACCATTAAAATTCCAAGCAAAACTGCAGTGAAATCCAGAGTTCCAATCTAGGGCAATTAATGCTGAAGCAGCCTCATCTATGTGAGCCAAGATAAAAGCCTGGAATCCAAACCTGGGGCTGTGGTAAAGACACAGATCCCAGTTTGGGGTAGTTGGTAGACCCAAAGTTGGGGGCCCCCTGACCATCAGCTGAAAACTCAGGTAGAGACCCAGTACAAGATAATCTACTGGGTGCCTGACCAGAACAAGACCAGAGTGGAATCAAAGCCTACATACACTGAAACCTGAGGTGAGAATTTCAGCCATCAGAAGTCTAAAGGGATAATTGAATTAGTAGTGAGAGGTAGCTCTCAGAGCTCCCAATACTCAGGCCATCATATCATCTTGGTAGACCAAAAACCAATTAAGAGACGCAGAGAAAACATGGGGAACAGAAATGAAAGCAATGCAAGAAGAAATTTAAAAAGTGGTTCAAAAGCTGAAGGAGAAAAATCAGGCCTTGAAAATTAGAGTTGAGGAGCCAGAAGCAAATGATTTCGTGACACATTAAGAAACAATAAAAATAAATCAAAAGAATGAAGAAAAACAAAGAAAACATGGAATAACTTATTGAAAAAACAACTAACCTGGAAAATAGATATGGGAGAGACAATTTAAGAATTATTGGAAATACCTGCAAGCCATGATCAAACAAAAATCTTGGACATCATAATACAGGAGATTATAGAAAATTGCCCAGATATTCTTGAACAAGAAAAAAAAAATTGAAAGAATCTACAGACCACCTCCAGAAAGAAATCCTCAAATGACAACCTCCAGGAATATAATAGCTAAATTCAAGAACACCCAAGCCAAGGAAAAATAGTCTAAGCAACCAGAGAGAAACAATTCAAATATCATGGAGCTATAATCAGGATCACACAGGACTTAACAGATTCCACATTAAATGATCAGAAGGCATGGAATATGATATTCAGGAAGATAAAAGATCTAGGTTTACAACTCAGAGTCACCTATCCACCAAAACTTAGTATATTCTTTAAGGGGAAAGTAGAGTTATTCAATAAGATAGAAGAGTTCCAAGAATTTCTGAGGGGAAAAAACAGACATAAACAAAAAATGTGAAGCCTAAACATGAAACCCAAGAGAATCCTAAAAAGGTAAATAAGAAAGAGAAAATTCAAGGGACCCTATAAGTTCAAACTATATGTATTCCTACCTGGAAAGAGGATATCTATAATCCAATCACCCTTTTAGATGTTTTTTTCTTATCTGATTTTTAAGAGGATATATTATCAGGGGAGAAGAGGCATTGAGAAACGAAAGTCACATCAAAATGAGATATATGAACAAAAATATTAGGGAAGGACAATAATGAAACCAATTCTCCTATACATATATATGTGAACAACAATGGCTTCTCTGAGATTAATGCAGATAGTAAATGATGAATTTAGATTTTGTAATTAAAGTGTTTATTGCTACTGCTATATGTGTTTGCTCATTACTATTAATAATTATCATCAGAGTTCTGACAATCTATCAGTCTATAGGTCAGTTCTTCATAAAAGCCTAACTTTTTTACCTTTACATGTCTTTGGTGGCTAACAAGATTCCAGAAAAAACAATCTCTCCTAGACAATAGTGAGCTAGTTCATAATACTTCTCTGATGAGCTAAATGAAGATATAAAGAAAGATACTAATATTTACATTGATATGTATTGACATGTAAAATTAAAATTATCCTTTAGAGAAACATAATCTGTGATGAGATTGATAAGGATTTTTTGTTTAGTGACATCTTCAAACAGATTACAAAGAGAAAAGTGGTCTATAATGTAGACTCTTACTTCACATTCCATTTTTATAATCCTTTGTTTGGTGTTAATATCTAAGGGGATCCAAGAATTCAGAAATTTATTCTTTGCAGATGGTTGGCTGAAAATGAACTTTGGGATCCTAAATACCATACTGATGGCAAACCTTTTAGAGACTCAGTGCCCAAACTGCAACCCTCACACTCCTCCTTACCCCAAAATGGGGAGGGAGGAAGCATTCCAGTTGGACTGCTGGGCAGAGGGGTAGGTGATGTGAGAAAGGTTCTTAGACCTCGTGGAGCAGGAGAAGGGAACAGTCCCTTCTGGCACTCATGCCATAGGTTCACCAACATTGCTATATGCTAACATGACCCATTTCATAAACTTTCTATTACATAGTATGAGGCACTATAGGCAAAGAGTCATTAAAAAAGAATGCAAAGGGGCAGTGTAAGATGTGATCCAAAGGATAGTCAGTTTTCTTTTAAATAGATGTCTTATCACAGTGTTTTACATGATTGTTTCTTCACTTAGGCAAAACATTCAGATAGTGTCAGAAGATAGAAGAAAGTGGTAGGGAGGGATAAAGAGAGCATGGATCACAATATGTGAGAAAACAATTATTAAAAATTGTATCAACACATAAAAATTTTAAATTAAATTAAATTTCTAAAACATAGAAAATGGTAGGCCAAGTGTCAGGAATCTATGCTTTTAGGCTCAGTGTCACACTAAGTGGCTTCTGAACTTGAACATGGGCAAGGCACTTCTATCTTGAATACTCAAATAATCAACAGGCATTTATTACTCTGATATTTGTCAGGTACTGGGGATATAAATAACAAAGTGATCAATTTCCGCCCTTAAGGAATTTATATTTTATTGATGTGAAAAACCTCACTATCCTTAGCTATAAAATATAGGGGTTGACTTTGATGTTCTCAAAGGGTTTTCAAATCACTAAAACTTAATTCTATGCTTTATTTGCAGCCACTGTGATCTCATTACATAAGTACATTCATATTCAGTGCATCTTGATCATATCAGTGTGGGAAAAGTTGCCACCAAGTCAGGTTGCAACTCATTGCTCAATATTAATGTTAGAATCCAAGACATCAGACGCTTTTTTTTCTTTACAATTCTTTGCTTTATATATAAACTTATGGATCGTGTCTTCCCATCCTATGTGATTCTTGAACATGTCCTCTCAGAATGTAAAGTATTTATGGATTTTCTAGGTAATTTGTTAAAGAAAAAAAAGTCATATTTAACTTTGGGGTAAAATGGTCACTTTCCACTAAACCAGAAAGTTTTCTTACTTGTACCTAATCAGGATAGATACTTACATTTAAGAAAGTGTCAGTGAAGCTTTGATGTTTCTTTCCTTTTATTTCTGCTTATCCCTTTGATCTTTTAATGACTTGGTTTTATTCAAAAATTTTAAGGAAAAATGCAATTTCCAATTTTAAAAGACATTTTCACATGAAGTAAATGGAATAAATCTCAGGGTCCTTAGTGTGGGAAATGTACAACTTTTGCTGTCTATTTTCTCTACTACATTCACAGTTTTCACATTTTAGATTTGTAGAAATTGCTTGGTATAACTGAAATCAGATTAAAAGAGAACTTAGAAATAATTAACAAAATAAATAAAAATATAATAAATATAGGTATTGTTAATCTGTGGTTTCCTAAGTCAATATGTGGCTCTATACTTTTCTGTTTGAGTTTGACATTACTGGCCTACATGATATTGCTTCTTCATTAGCTTAGACCCATTCTCATCTCAATTTGAGTCAGCAAATATTGCCTCCAAATGCATTTTCTTCAAGTATTATTCTAGTCATATCATTCCTTTCCTCCAAAATGACAACTGATATAAAAATTTTATGAGCCTAACACTCATGACCATAGGTTAGAAAAACTTCCATAATCAATTTATCTTTTCTTTTCCTTACAACTCACTAAGATTTGCCTTTTCTTCCAAGCAGTTGATCATCTTGAAAACTTTTATCTGTATCAGATATTTAAACCTCTAACCCAATTGATTCTGCATCATAGAGAGTATATCAAATCCCATCCAGTCAGAAAATAGATTTATGAATATATTCAGAAATTCCACTTTTCATGTGGATATATTTAAAGTTTAAGGGTCTGATGATTTCCTTTTTGTGGGTAAGTGGCATATATAGTGACTGGTACACAGTTGGCGTTTAATAAATATTGATTGACTCCATACTTCCTCCATTTTTGATCACGTTTTTCTTGTTTTAGAAGTAACTGTTAGTTTCCAGGATTAAAAGTGTTATCCACTGGTAAGCAAATTTAAGAAATAAACTCCATAAGAAATAAACCTTGGTACTGTCAAATGTCCAACATAACAAACCAATATAATTTTATTGATGGCTCTCCATATAACCTAAAGCTAAAATCTCCACTCCATGCTATCTTCCCTTAATAGAATGTGAGCTCCTAGAGAACAGGGATTCTTCCCAATGAACTAAGTTCATATCCAGCCTCAGAATCTTAGTAGATGCGTGACCCATTTTAATTGACATGACTTCCTCAGTTAACTCATTTGTAAAATGGAGATAATAATAACACTTACCCATGAGGTTTATGAAGATAAAATGAGATATTATTTATAAAGCACTTTGCTTCCCTTAAATCATGCTATGTAAATATATATATATTGTGATTATGATGATGATTATTACCAGCATGCAACATAGTTTTCCATATACCAAGTATTTAATAGATTTTTCTTATTCATTCATATGATGCAGAAAATATATAGTCCAAAATAAGATAAAAATTCTTGATATGATTCAACCTTTTCACTTCCAGGCTACAATCAATTACTAATGTTGGGTAAAATGAAGATCCCCAGTTAGAATTCTAGAAAGGAAACTTCAAGATGTTTAAAGTTTTAGACTACTTCTTCATTGTTATTGTTGAAAAGATATCCTAGGAATAAGTATTATCTTTGGTTTCCTTACTACATTAGGAGGAGTTGAAACAAATTTATTTTATCTGGTATAGAAATTGGAAAAAAAAGGGGGGGGGGCGGGAAGGAGGCAATTAAGATAACATTCATTTTTAGAAATGCCAAATGCAAGAAGATTTCTATTTGATTGCACTCAACCTATTGAGGAAGCTACAAATATAAGGTAGAATAACTATACCTTTTGTAAATAACATTTCCAGGATAAATCATAATAGGTCTTTATCTGGTTTTATTCATGGTACAAAACAGATAAAAACTATTCATCAAGACTATGTCCACAAGTATTTTGGAAGAGAAATAGTCTTCACAATTCTCTATTTCCTAACCCAAAGTGTTACTCAAAACATATCAGCCAGAAAGAATTTTTAAAAGACCATTCATAATATATTTGTTCCAAATCTAATTCATTATATATAAAATGTGAAAACACAATTCAATAACAACTATTTAAAGTGAACATATATGTGTATGTATACACACATATGTGGGGGTGGGCAGGCAATTTGTATAAATTCACATGCATATATACATACTACATGTGTATGCATATAAATAAAAACAATGCATATACATAGACGTAAAGTATATGAATATAAATATAGTTCAAAATTATGCAAAAGTATAATTTGAATTTAATTTTTAAGTGCTAATTTAGCTATTACATGTATAAGGCATAAAATCCTCAGAATTTTTTAACAAAAAAAGATTGGGTAAGGCCTTTATCTAAAAACAGACATATTTTTGTTCTACAATGAGTACAATCCTTTTCAATTTGTTCTCTTATATATGAAACTTTTGAAAATCTGTGTTGTTTTCTAAGGTCAAAAAATATCAGAGACCAAAATTACCAAGTAATCTCAAACTCTGAAAGTCTTAAAGGACTTAGGAACTCTTCTAAAATGATATGGAAAATTTTGGGAGAACCTTGTATTGAATCAACAATATGTTCTTATGCTTTTTTTTTTAATCAAATTTAGCTACCCTTAATTTGCTTCCTTTTTTTGGCATACTAAAAAGTAATGATCTTTATACTTTAAAAGACTAAAAAAAGGGGTATCAGGAAGTTAGAAACTCAGGGAAATAGGGAGCATTAATAAGAAAGTTCTTCATAAGGTTGTTATAATCCAAAGATAAAGTGCCAGGATATAAAATATATTTGCCAACATGATACCTGGGCTGTTAACCATACAAGGTTAGTCTATAACCTTTATGCTAATGAGTTTGACTTTAATTCCAGGCATAATTTTGGAATAATTAGCAAGAAGGTAGAAATGGATTTTAAGACCTAATTTTAAGACATTAAACTGTTACATAACCCACACCTAAGATTTTTTGTAGTAGCAAAGAAATGGAAACAAATCAGGTGTCCATAATTTCAGAAATGACTAAACAAACTGTAATATGTGAACTTTTATGTCTATAGAAGAACAACAGCTATGAAAAACTCGAAGAATCCTGGGAAGATTTTTAAAAAACTGATACTGAGGTACAGAGAAAAAGAAAAACCATATTCATACTGACTACAAGAATATAAATGGAAAGAAACCAACGTAGTATTGTTTTAAAAATGCAAAAATAAATATGTTAAGGGTTAAATTAGATGATCTCTGAGGCCTGTTGCAACTACAGTGATCTACACTTCTATACATTCTATACTATTATTTGGTAACCCTGAAGAATCTTTGCCTGAATAAGGAAGATTTGGGTTGTTCACTTCAGCTAATTGACAAATACTAATTTTACAATTCAGAAAGATATTTCTCACAGGGATAACACTGAAAAAGACAAAAGGGGAAGTTATCCCCTAAGATCATAGGACTAAAGTCCTGAGAATCCAGGAATATACTCAAGAAACTAAAAGAAGAAAAATAAAATAATATTGAACCACATTCCAACCACTCTGGCATAAATTAACTATCTTCTCTCCATGTTAGTTGCCAACTCCCTCTTAGTCTAAGCTTTACCTAGAAGAAAATATTTGAAATGACAATAAACAGATCACAATAATTTTTTCTCATACCAACAACCTTTTAAAGTCAAAGGCCTTGTCTCATTTTCATTTTGTTTAGTACTGGTTGCCAATCAGAAGGGCATTTTATATCTATCACTAATTTGGTATTAACTGAGAAGAAATAAGATGAGGGATCTATCATAGCTAAGAAAAAATATCTAAAAATGTGAGCACTTTTAAGTCTTAAAACCTTAAAGTCTTAAAGCATTTAAAGTCTTGGTTTCTTTTCTCTGTTCAACATAGGCTGAGAAAGTAAATTTTCATCTTAATGGGATTAAGTTAGCCTTCATTGAAGTTGAAGTCTGGGAAATTTCTCAATTAACTATATTTTATTTTTCTAAGAAGAGGTTAATATTTATTTTTTCCATTTTAAATTTTTATTTTTTTAAAAATATTTTGTCATGTTTACATGATTCTTTTTCTTTCCCTCCCCAAGCCAATAAGCAATTGCAATGGATTATACAAATGTATACCTGTTTCCTTATTATTCATTTTTTCAATAGAGCAATCTTTTAAAACCAAAACCCCAAATCATATACTCATATAAACAAGTGATAAGTCATGTTTTTCTTCTGCATTTCTACTTCCATAGTTCTTTCTCTTGATGTGGATAGCATTCAAAGAGTTTAATAATTAGTTCAAAATTATTTCCATGGTACAAAATTGGTATTTATGTACTATTTGTGTAACATTTTTAGGACACTGTCATATTGTGTAAAAGTATCAAAGATCTAAAAGAGTTAAAGGAGAAACCAAAAGTATGGGCCCATGGAAAACATGTAAGAAGAGCAAATGAAAAGAGATGTAGGGTTAAAGATTTTTAGATATGAGAGAGAGGTAAGTTGAGAATGAGAAAAAACAAGAGAATAAATATATTAAGAGATTATTGATGACCCTGGGCAACTCACTTGACCCCCCATTGCCTAGCCCTTACCACTCTTCTGCCTTGGAACCAATACTCTGTATTGG
The DNA here is from genome assembly GCF_016433145.1 of Gracilinanus agilis. Lineage (NCBI taxonomy): Eukaryota > Metazoa > Chordata > Mammalia > Didelphimorphia > Didelphidae > Gracilinanus > Gracilinanus agilis. The sequence continues at coordinate 295,186,075 of NC_058132.1, forward strand.
TTCCAAGATGGAAGATAAGGGTTAAAATAAAGAGAGAGAGAGAGAGAGAGAGAGAGAGAGAGAGAGAGAGAGAGAGAGAGAGAGAGATTATTGAAGAGATCATTTATCACAGTGATAGTGAGCCTATAGTACAGGGTCCAAAGAGGGCATGTAGAGCACCCTCTGTGAACACAAGCAGCAGCATCCCCTGCCAGAGCTTATTACTATAAAGACAGAGGGTTGCCAGTGTAGCGATTCCCTTCTGCCTCCACAGCACTCCTGATGATAGTTTTTCACATCCCCCATTCCTCTGCCTAGTAGGGAGGGCAATGGGAGGGCACATGGGGTAAGGTGATTAGCTCACAGGTGGCAGAGCTAAAGGGGAATGCAGTGCTTGGGCCACTCCCCTCCTCCTCTCTACATTCACTGAGGGCCAAGGATATTCCTCATTTCACCTGTTGTTCCACCAAACAGCCCAGTGGGAGCACTTTCTTCCTCCCTTGTGTGGGGTAAGGGTGTGGGGGACCATGTGTGGCACATGGTCTTGGGGGGGGGAACATGGTCTCTGGGGCAGGTGGGAACAGCATGCATGGCCCGTGGTCTCTAAATGGTTTCCCAGCACTAATTTATCATTATGATTCTATGATTAGGTGAAAAATTAAAAAAAAAAGTTTAGTCAATAATTAAGTTATATTGTCTAGTCCCAAACAAACAAATTAATGAAATGTTTTTTTAAGAAAACTGAAGTGGTTCCTAAGTCCTTCGTAGAGAATTTGAGATGGTAATATGATGAGAAAAATCAAGTCAATTAGGAACTTAGTAATGAAATTAAAAATGAATTCATATTTTTTTTAAATCGAGTAGCTGAAATCACAAAATTGAGACAAAATATTACCACTGAATGGATCCCAGGCCAGAAAAGTGAGTTGACGGGACTATTATTCTATTAGTTGTAGGGTCTATAACATAATGAATAATTTGCAGGTTCTTGTTTAAGGCCAGATTTTCACACAATGACAACATATATATTTGAATTTCTTGGGCTAAACCTAATGCTACAACCAAGAAACAGGAAATATTAATTAAGGATAGGATAGGAGCAAAACCCAAGAAAATCATAGAATTACAGAATTCGAGGTAGACCTTAGATACCCAATCAAAATTCTTAATTTTACAGAGAAAGAAATGAAGATTCAGATTCTTATTTTAATATTTTTAGGATCATGAACATTTTTCTATGGTAATAAAAGTTACGATAATAGAGGAAGATTATCAAAACTTAGATCCAATTATTTTTTTACCCCCTTACCTTCTGACTTAGAATAGTTACAGAGGAAAAGAATGCAAAGAAGTAAGAGAGATTTTGCACAGAGAGCAAAGTGCTGGATCTGGCTGCATGCCCTGGAACCACAGAGCTGGTTCTGGAATCTGGGGACATTATAAGAGAGGACACAGAGAGCTTCCAAGGGCCTTTTTGGACTTCCTATTAAGTGTAAAGCCTAAAGCTGACAACTTAGTCCCACATAAGATCTATACAAGCTGAGGAGGGGGTTTGATCCCTTTTCCCAAAGCTTCAGATCCTGTGATCCTGCTGAGATTCAGTCTTCATACCTGTGATCCACCTGTGTTCCTTTGTCCCAAGAGAGTGTTCCCAACTCCAGTGAAGATCTCTTCTGGCCAACCAGTAACTGTCTGTGAGATAGACTTGAAGCCATCTTGGGCTTAGCCCAAAGAGGTTTCGAACCCTGAAATAAAGGGATCAGCCTGACTACACTGAGAGACTATCAATCTAATCAAACCACTATCTGGGAGGATTAGTAGCTCAGATAGACAGTTAGCCAGGAATTTTATAGACAGAGTTTAGTGACAGGTAACCTGAAGACCAGAAGGCACTCCTTTGCAGGAGTCTTAGAAAAAGGAGTTGGTTTAGATAGAAACTCTTAGATTAGGGTATCCCATACCTAATCCTACCTTCCAAGTGACTGGTTTTAAAATAAACCCTTGAACTGTTTTACAACCTGCCTGAGAGTTTGAGAAGCATGCTGAGCCCTAAGAAGATCTGTCTGGGCCTCATCACTGTGGGATACCCTCAATCTGGGTATCTCACATCTACAACAACTCCCAGACAGATCATCCACCTATTTCAGAATCAATAATAAATATCACTTCCAAAGAAGGGAAGAGGTAAGCACGAGGCAGTTGGGGTTAAGTGACTTGCCCAGGGTCACACTATTAGGAAGTGTCTGAGGATAGATTTTAACCCTGAACCTCCCATCTCCAAGCCTGGCTCTCTATCCAAAAAGCCACTCAGGTGTCCTTTCACTAAGTTCTTATTTCTACAACATACTGCTTCAAAGTATAATGACATAAGGAATTTAAAGAAAATTTTGTGGAGAGAAGAAAAATGAACATAGACAGGAAGTATTATTTCATGCAAGCCAACAGGTCTAGCAAAGTAGCACAACAGTTCTGACACCATAACACAAGAAGAAGGCTTAACTGTCTTTGATCTTAGCTTCTATTCCTTCATAAGATTGGGATGTGTTATCCATAATATACTGAGTAGAAGATTTTAGCTTATAGCCAGCTCCCTTATGTAGGGCAGCTGGGTGGCACAATAGATAGAGTGCCAGGCTTAAGTCAGGAGAATCTGAATTCAAATTGAGCCTATACACTTACTAGCTGTGTGACCACCAGGCAAGTCACTTAACCCTATTTACCTCTGTTCCTTCATCTTTTACGTGAGCTGAAGAAAGAAATGGCAAACCGTTTCAGTATCTTTTACAAGAAAACCCCAAAGTGGGGTCACAAGGAGTCTGGCAGGACAGAAACAACTGAACAACAAAAGCTTCCATGTGTTAAGAGAGCCATAATTTGGGCAAATTCACTAGTGAGTGGGCATGAGCATGGGCAACGTAGAGAACAGTCTTACCTTGGGTCTACTAACTATTCTGACACTCTCACCCATGGAGTGGAGGAAGGGTTGGAGAGGAAAACCAAAGCAATGGGCCCATAATGACATCAGGTTATAAAAACATAAGTGTACCCTCTGTTAAGGAATCCTATTTGTTACCTTCCATTGCCATTGGAAGTACCCCAAGGAAAGCATCATTCACCCAGAGCTAGTTAATTTAAGGTTCTTGTTTCAGAGCAGTTCCCTATGGCAAACAGATTAAGCTGTCTGCCTCAGAGGTTGACTTGACCCCCACCAAACAAAACAAAACAAAACACTGAAGGAAGGGACACGGGTGAATGTAGATGAGTTTCTGGGACTACAATGGATTCAGTAGAAGGTAAGAAGGTCTCAGTGTAAGGACTAACAACTTAAAATGAAAAAAGCAATAGATCATAGGAAAAAGAATACAATTAGTCCACAGAAAACAGAAGTCCACACAAAGGTCAGCAGAGAGTTTAGGGGTGAGGAAGAAATGGACAAAAGCAATTACAGATGACTGGCGTACTGTGATTATTGGAGTGAAGTATATAAAAGTGCAGAGGATCTTCAAGGCTCCATGCCGATGTACAGACAGCATAATAAATAGTTCAATATAAAAAAGATGATTGGCAGGTGGAAGGAAGCAGAAAAGAAAAGCCAAAAAAAAAAAAAAGCAGAGTTTACCTTAAGCATTAAGTTTAAGATAATAGTATTTTAAAAAATGTAAACTTATTAGATTCTAAATGGTAAATGCAGCATAAATAGCTCCTCAAATAAAACATAATTATACTATTCACATAACTTAAAAACAGCATTTCAAAGAAAGTCACTGAGAAGTAGCACCTTACGAATATTAGTCAAATTTCAGTCTGAAGAAGCATTTCAGAATTTAATTATGAGTTTGCATTTTTTTGCAACTGTCATGCTATCTTCAGACATCCAATTATAAATCCCAAAGTGTCCTAAATGCACATGTTGAAACAAAAGCTTCTGTTTAAAAAAAGATTTAACAATCCTTCAGCTTAAACTAAATTTGTAATTAATTTCCAGCTAAACATAGAATTAACCAATTAGCAATCATTAAAAACAAATACAAGTAGTAAGAAATAGTTATCTGTCAAAGAAATGTTCCTGGTAGTGTTTAAGATAGGAAATGAATGAGTCTCCTCAAGTGGATCTGTTTAACATTGAAATAATGAACCTGATCCTCCCTTTCTGGCTTCATGATATGTAAGCAACACTCTTTAGGGAAAGAGAAGGGAAGCTCTATGTCCTATTCTTATACAGGCATTTAAAGCTCATCAAAACTCTTCCTTTCATACAGAAACTCATGGACAGATTTCTAAAGTTTTATCACAACTAAACGTTTCATCTATTCATTCACCAGAGAATCAAGATATGGCTTAATTTTGCCATAATTTTGTTATTCTTCCATCACTATTATCAAAAACACTTGCTAGGGCAATGAGGTGGCTCAATAGATGGAGAGCAAGGCTTGGAGATGGGAGGTTCTGAGGTCAAGTCTGACCATTAGTTTCTTTCTTCTTATACTTGATGAGATGAGGAGCCTAGATTTCCTAGTCAAACCTTCCTTAAAGTCCTGACCCTTTTTCTTACCTCTGCCATATTTATCAAACCAGTCTCCAAATCTATTCTACAATAGCTAGCATAATTCCTGGTATTTAGTACTTAAAGATGTTTGCTCAATAACTTACTGAAATCTCTGCTATTTCTGATTCCCAACAAAAGAATAAAATCAAGCAGATTCTACTATAATTCACACTAGGTAACTTCAATTGTGTAACCACTGCTGCTTGATATCCTTTTATTATGAATTTCTTTTTTTATTAGACTTTGTACTTCCCAAAGATATCAAAATATTTTCATTTCTCTCAAGACCCCAATTCTTTCACTACCTTAAACTCACTCTCTGAAAATGAACTCCCTACTTTATTAAAAGAATGGGTCCAGTTACCCTAAGCATTTTGACTTTTATCTGCCCTCTCCTCCTGCCCTTCCCCATAGTCTAAGATAAAAATGTTTTTTTTTTCTTTTCTTCCTCCTCTCTAAGGGCTATTTCTACCCTCAGAACTCTCAGTGAGATCCCCTCATCCTCTGGGAACTTGTTCTTACCCTCTCCAAAATTTCCATCCTCTTCTCCTCTGATTACTTTTTCTCTAACTTCAAATATGCAGAAACATTCCATATTTTGATCCTAATGAACTATTTATTCTACCTACTATCCTATAGAAATATTTCATTTAAATATAAAACTTTTTAAAAAATAATCTATATACATTTTATAAGCCCATAGTAATTTTTTTTATCTTAACTCATAGTCTGAGTTCTAATTTCTGTGTCTGTCATTCTAATGGGAACTGCATTGAGAAATAATTCATTATTTCCTGTTTGCCTCATCCAATGGTCATTTTCTACTGTTCATTTATTTTTAGAGATTATTACACTATTGATCAATTCAGGATTTAAAAAATAGTCTCATATTGTGGTGTGTTCTCTCTCTCTCTCTCTATTTCTCTCTCTCTCTCTCTCTCTCTCTCTCTCTCTCTCTCTCTCTCTCTCTCTCTCTCTCTCCTTCCCCACCTCTTTATCTCTCTTTTCCTCTGCTTCTCCCTCTTTTTGCCATGTCCTTGAATATGGGCATCTGCCATGGATAAGTTATATTCTTTGGCTCTTCTCCCACAACATTCTTTTCACTGAAGATCACATGCTCTCTCATGGATTGACTACCATAACAGAGATTCTTCTCAGAGCTCTAGCTGCATTTCTCTCTTTCCAGTTGTCTTTTGAACGTTTCTATTTTAGATAAGTTATTATCAAGCTTAATGTGTCTGACATTTAATTCATAATCAATCTTTCCCTCCTCTCAATCCTCCAAATTTATTCAACTTCTTCATTGTTCAATTTTTATCAATGGAATCCATCATATACCCAGTAAATATGTTTTATCCATATGGATTTCTGTTTGATTAGACTGTGTACTTCCCACACTAATTATCAGAATATTTGCATTTCTCTCAGGACTCCAACTATTTCGCTACCTTAAACTCACTTTCTGCAAATGAACTTAAATACATATATATATATGTATATATACACATAATACATATATAATGTCACAGTTATCTTTAATTTATCTCTCTAACTTGTCTCTCTACTTTTTCCTCCAAATATAACATCACCAATTTTCCTCATTCCCTTCCATGAAATGTCTCCGACATTAAATTTTTTCCCTCCATTCACACTACCTAAATAGAGATGCCAGAGGATCCAAAGCAATTTAAGGTGACAGTACATTGGCTCTGGGCAACAGAAGTATAATCCCATTATATATACATCTTTATCAATACACTTTGAAATTTAAATTATTCCTTTCCAAGCATCCTGCTGGTACTGAGAGCCATGTTGTCTCCTGATGAAAGGAAATTTTGCTTCTAGTTTTAGGAGCTGTCAAGGTTAATTTTTTAAAGAGATATTATCACATCATCATTTCCACTCAACTTCCATTTTAGCAATGATATGTAGTTGAGGGGAAATAAGAAGTAAGATGAAAATTATGCAAATAAATGATACTTTACAATGCATCATATATTATGGATTGTTTTGTTCACCGATTTATAAAATATACATGAGACAATGATAAAATAGAATTGACATTTGAATCTGTCATTGTAATTATTACAGTATGATTAGAAAATTATATTTAATGTTTCCTACATGTTCCATTTCTTTAAGGATTTCTTTTTAATTTTGGCATCAGTTTAAATCATGTGTATTTTGTACTTGAAGTTTCATTCTTAACTCAAAACTGGAAATGGAATGAAATGTTCATTTTAGTCTCCTTATTCATCTCCTGAAATACAATCTTTTCTATGAACTGAATAACTTGTAATCTAAAGCCCTTCCCAATAGGGTTTTAAAGCAGATTCTTCTTTTACAATCTAAATTTGTTATACTTTAGGTAAAAAAGGTCCTTATGTGGTTGTTTTTTTTTTTTCCACTTTTGGGATTGAAATGATTCTTCAAACTTTGAAATTTCATATTAATTTTATCATTTACAAAGTGATACTAGAAATGATTTCTAGGCACACAACAATAAAAATGACATTGTACTTTATGTTTTAAAAATTACTTTTCTTATAACAACTCTAAGAAGTAGAGATTAAAAATAAATATTATTCCCATTTTTCAAATGAGGAAACTAGTATGAAGAGATACCAATAAACACATAGCAAGGTAGTATACAAGCAGGGATTTGAACCTGTCTTCTAACTCTAAATCCTATTTTTCTTCTTTACCTAAAACACTTCTAAAAACAGCTTAGAATAAATAAAAGATAAAAGAAACTTTTTCTGTAAGAAATTGCCAGAATATGTGAACATTTAACTAAGGCCATCTCTTGTTAACAAGATTTTAATGCCAGATGTTAAAGAAAAGAGAAGGTACTTTAGGACCCCTGGAGTGCATTATTTATTCTCACAAGCAGGATGTAGATTATGTCTATATAGACAGTAAAAACAATGATAAAAAAAACAAAATATGTCTTTTCTGGTATAAAACTAGACACATTTTTATATGAAAATGAAGAGAAATGCCTATTTCTTCTTAGAGAGGTTCTTAATAAATAATGTCTCTGTTCTAGTAGGTGCTATGTGCTGCCTTGGGTAGAGTATCAAATATGAATTCCAAAAGACCTAAATTCCAATCCTGTCTCAAATCTGAGCTGTTTGACCTTGGGCAAGTCACCTTGCCTTGGTTTCCTAATCTGAAAAAAAAATCTTATATAAATACTAGCTTTTATCACTGCTGCTGATTTAAGAATTATCCTTCAGAATGCCTTCTTATCTCATATTTTTGGGTCTATACTATTTTAATAAAGAAAACAAAGTTCATGTTATTTATGTTTTTTATTCAGGATATTCCTGGAATGCTAAAAAGACAGCATGTGCCAAATAGATATAACCAATACTTTATTTTCTAACACAATTATGTAACTTGTCAGTAAGAATTCTAATAAAATAAGAACATGAAGACTTTTTTTGGGATTAAAGACTCTATTTTCAGTTACACCTAGAAATAACTTACAGTGAAATCTAGTGAAAACAAACCAAGAAAAAAAAGCAAATGAGAGGTTTAATGTCCCAAAGGGCTCCCTTCATGTCTTCAGGAATGAAAGCATTTGGCACCAGAGGAAAAACAAAAAGCAATGTCTTGTTGATTATCCTTTCCATAACACCTATTAGAATTAACGAGCAGAATATCCTTTTGTTTGGTCATTAAGTTGAAAATACTAAAGGTGTTCACTGTTCCAGATTTAGTAAACATTTTTATTTGTAGTACAGAAAAATCATAAGCATTTTTGTCCCAGTAGATTCCTTTTCTTTTTTTAACCATAGTGAAAAACAGATTTCTAAGGCTATTTTTCTGAATTTGAGGTGTATCATTATCATAAAATTCTGGATTTAGAGCTGGACAGGAAATTAGAGGCCACAGAAATTATTTAGTGCTTTCTGTATTATTAATTTGATTATATTTATGTTGACCTACCAGAGGATCAGCTTCACTTGAATAAATCTTCTAACAACTTAGTTTTCAAATCAAAAGATAACTGTCAATAAAGATGCATTTATTTCTCCATTTTCCTTTCCTTAAGGACAAAAATAGTTATGAATCTAATGTGATATTGTTAACTATACAGAAATTATATTTTATATATCCCTTCAGTAATTGTGGAGTCAGCTTTTAAAAACCAAGCCTTTCTTGTAAAACCTCTTATTTCATATGAGCACTTGGATTATGAGCTAAAGAGAAAATTGGTCAGTTTGATGATTCTCCAATAAAATTCTCCAGGCTAAAATGTGTTCTTATATATTCAGTGGAAATTAAAATTTTTGGATAGAATCTCCTGGATGTTTTTTATAATTGAAGACAAAATTATACTCTATCCTAAGAACCTTTTTATATAGATTGAGTCCAGAAAGGTTAATAATTATTTGTTTGGACATTATTCATCACATCAATATAAACTGACAAATAATCAAAAATATTGTCTTAGAGAGGCAAGTGTGGCTCAGTGGTTAGAGAATTGGCCTGGAGTCAAGATGACCTGAGTTCAAATCCAGATTCTGAAACCTCCTAGCTCTGTAAACTTGAGCAAGACATTTAACCTCCAATTGCTTGATGAAGGAATCAGCAGGAGAAGGAAATGGCAAACCACTCCATTATCCTTATCAAGAAAAAAATGAGTCCATGGGGTCATGAGGGCTTGGACACAACTGAAAGACAACAATAGAGTCATAGGTGTCAGGATCCCTTCATTAATTCAACATCCACTCAACCAATATTTTCTTAAATACTGCTAATTCATGATAGTTATGGCTAAGCATTAGTTATACAAAAACAAAATTTAAATAATCTCTTCTTTCAAGAAGCTTATATTCTCCTTAGCCAGAGGCAACGTGCACAGATAATTAAATACAAAATCAATAAAACTTAATTTGGGAAAGGGCAGGGAAATGACAGAACAGAAACGGCTAGATTAAAAATTGGGAAAGACTTCTTACAAGAAGCAACATTTGAGGTAGTCCCTAAAGGAAGCAAAGGGATTCTGAGAGGAGAAGAGAGGAGGAAGATAATATCAGGCTTAGGGAACACCCTGTTTGCAGATATGGATAAGGTATCAAGTATAATGAACCAAGTTGGCCAGATGGACTGGAACCTAGAGTATGTGATTAGAAAGAACATAATATTATTCTGGAGTAATAATAATAATAAGTTAGAGCCAAATCATGAAGGATTTTAGATGCCAAATGGAATCACCAATACATTCTCCTGGAATGCTGAAGCTTCCTGAGTAGGAAAGTGGCATCATCAGATTTGTGCTTTAGAAATATTTTAGCAACTCTGTTAAAGGAAGATTTCAGTTTATCCATTTGTGACTATCAGTATATTCCTCCCAATACATAGGGCAGCATTCTGTACATCACAGGCACCTAAAATAAATATTTAGTCCAAATGAAGTGAAAAGCCAGTCTGCCAATCTGGACATCATTGAATTTTGCTGGTTAATACTCATTGTATTTGTAGGTTATTATTGGTGTACTTCAAGCTTGGAAAAGGTCTTTCCTTTGTAACCCTTAGATTCCAAGTACTGATTATGTTAGGATGATTTAATACTGATGTTAGCTGGCCTCAAACTTTAGCTGAGACTCAAAAACAACAAAATACTATTACATCTTTATTCACATATGTAAAAAGGTGGATAAAGGACATTCAAGCAGGTAATATTTCTAATTCATTTTCCAGTACAAATGTTGATTAAAAAAATCAGCTTACCTCTTGTTTGTAAGCCCTTTCCACAAGCTTCACTGGTGCCCATCATCCCCTGCCTGACAGACTCTGGCACCAGAATGCATGAATTCCACTTATGAGCCTTCCACCTGAGATTATAAACATGAAAGATTCAACCAATTATTCAGATGTGAAGACTGAAATAAACAAACATCAAACCTAGACAAACAATGCAACATATCAATAAAAATGGACACAAAACAACAAATTTAAAATAGTTCATAGCATTTAAGTTCATGTGACCCATCAGTATTGTCTGTGACTCAGGTCTATGCTAAATATAATCATTTCATTTTCATGTAGACTTTGTGCCATGCTAGAAATGGAGCAATGAAGGGCTAAGGAAAAAAAAAGTTCACAGCTTTAAAAAAAAAAGGGCTTTTAGTGACCTTCAAGCTGAAAAAATGCCCTGGACTCCCTTGGGCAACTGGGGCATAAATTCTTTATCTACAGCAGAGCTTGTGTCCAAGATTATGTTACACTTAGTGTTACAGAATTACCCTGGCTCCTTTGTGATTGTATGGCCCTCTTAGGCATTCAGAGCAATTCAGAAATCCAAACAAGATTGTAAGCATGATCGTTTCAGTGGAAATCTCTCCCTTGTCCTCTTTCACATCATAGAAAAAAGTTAACGGCTTGAAGAGAGCACCAAGATTTGTATTTCACAGGTAAAATATTTCCTGAGGAAACTTTCCCCCTCTCAAATGCTCTTGCCTTCATTGTTTAACAAAACTCTCCTTTTGGGGACCTTCAGGGCAGAGAGTGAGTTTTATCCTTTAAATTTGCCTGGCCACAATGATCCTGAAGAGTCTTCTGCCTCAGGTACAGGCATTCGGTCTGACTCTTTGAGCTGAATAATGTAGTTGCTGAATTTATTCACTATGTGTGCCAATGGCTCTGATGATTTTTTTAAATCGAATTTGAGATTTCATCAGTGTTGGGAACTCGTAGTGAAAAACTTTCTGTACCAATACAGATCAGCATCTTTTTGACAACTTATTAGAGAGCTACTTGAGGCATAGAGGAATTATGTGATTGGCCCAGAGTCACATGATGAATCTATCAGAGGCAGAACTTGAACCTACATCTTTCTAATCCCAATATTGCCTGTGGATTAACTAGTCTAGTTGCTTCTCAGCTCTGATATTTAATTTACTATAAATCTCAAGAAGAACTATTAAGCAAAAATGTCAACATCAGTATTACGACAAGTTGAAAAATGGATGAGGTATCAGGAAATAGCAAGGTGCATTTAACAAATTAGAACTGAATTGATTATTATTCAAAACACAGTTATAAGTACATTCAGTGCATGCAGAGATTCTTTGAGTGTCATTTCAAGAGATATCATAAGCATAAATCTGAGAGTAGCTAAGATTTTTTTAAGATAGGGCAGCAAATTTTCAGATTTACTTTAACTAAATCTATTCCAAACCAAATTATGCTATACATATTTTTCTCCATTGATTACAGCCTAAAATTGAGTATTGCTAATGAGACTTTTTGGTTTAGAATCACAAAATGTCAAGGTTAGAGGAGCCCTTAGAAGTCATTTGTTTCAGGGGATAGCTATGTAGCCCAGTGGGTTGAGAGCTGGGCCTAGAGACAAGAGGTCCTAGGTTCAAATCTGACCTCAGACACTTCCTAGCTGTGTGACCCTGGGCTAGTCACCTAACTTCCATTACCTAGACCTTACTATTCTTCTGCCTTAGAACCAAAAAACAGTATTGATTCTAAGATAGCAGGTAAGGACTTTTAAAAAGTAAAAATAAAGAAGTCATTTGGTACAACTCTCTTATCTAAAAGATGAGGAAGCTAATGTTCACAGACTGGAGGTGTTTTGTCCAGTATTACATGCCTAACAAATTTTGAACTAGGAATTTTCCCAAGATCTTTCAAAGGCTTTGGACAACTATCTAGTTTGGTGAAGTATTAATTGCCATTGATAAAAGGAATTTCTTTACTAAGTTTCCTTCACTAATTGGGGAAAAAAAGGTCTCTTGATAAAAGGAATTTCTTTACTAAGTTTCCTTCACTAATTGGGGGAAAAAAAGGTCTCATCTCTATATCCTTTCTGACTCCCAAGGTTTTGTTTGTTTGTTTGTCTGTTTTTTAATCCTATCTACTCCATTATGTGACAACACTAGTTATGTATACTTTTCAATGGAAAATGTTGGAACATTTAGCATTTTTAGGACAGGAAGACCAGGTCATATTGAGACATAGTCTAATTTAGTCTGATAATCCCACAAAGATTTCAAAGAGACATAAATTGGGAGAAGAAGCATTATAGGAACATATAATTTAGAACAGAGAATATTCAGAAAATGTTTAATCCAATCATGCCTGCAAACTGAGGTCCTCCTTTTGCCCAGTTTAATAAATTTTTGAACACCGTTCTTCAAGTGTTTTAACAATTTCTATCACCTGGGAGTGAGATGGGTGGCTCAGTGGATTGAGAACCAGGCCTAGAGACAGGAGGTCCTAGGTACAAATCTGGATTCAGACACATCCTAGCTATATGACCCTGGGCAAGTCACTTGACCCCCATTGCCTAGTCTTTACTGCTCTTTTGCCTTGGAACAAATGCACAGTATTGATTCTAAGACAGAATGTAAGGGTTTAAAAATAATAATAATCTTTATCACTGCAGTGTATCCCGGGGATGTGGAACTAGACTACCCAAAATGGCACTGAGTGATATTGAGACCTAAAGAAAAACTAGAAATTCCTGAACAACTTCTTTACCTTTTGAACAAGAGATTCCCTAAGAATAGGGAGTAGATTTCTGCCTTTCTTATGTCCCCAGAGCTTAGCAAAAAGACTTATACATGATTGATAAATACTTGCTGACTGACTGAACAAAAACACCTGAAGCTAGACTGCCTTACTCGCTTTTAGGGCAAGATCCAGGAGGAGCTACCCTGCATTCTTCTTGATTATCGTAAAACTGGCGAATTCTGATAAGCTGAGCCATGACCCTCAAGCCTTGAAGAAACTGAAAGCATCACATATTTTATTCCAGTGTTTATTTTTTTTCCTTCCATAATCATTCATCAACATGATGCCTTTGGATAGAACTGATGCATACACCAAGACAAAAGTACAGGAATAATAAAGACCAAATTTCTAATAATTTAAAGATCATCTAATCATAGTACAAGTAGGCAATAGCCTTCCTATTTTACTTTTTTCCTCAGAAACATTTATCTTTTTATAAATTATATTTCCTCATTCATTTCTTGAAGTCAACAACCAAAATAAGAAGGGAAATGTAGGATGCATTTTGAAATACAAGAGATATTTTGTTAAGGCACTTTAAACTGTGATGTGAACCAGTTTTGTTTTTCTTTCATTCCTTAAATCAGGAAGATGTACAAGGAGTTGTCTTTAATCAAGACATAGTATTAAGCAGTAATTGTAGATCATTGAAGACTGACAAAGCAAAATGGGTCTTTACTATTTTTAGACAAGATGACACTAGTTTATCTTAGAATATATGCTCTAATCTTTGGTCTAGAAAAAAAGGTTTGTTTGTTTTGCATTTGATGTGTCTGAGTAAATATGTGCATCTTCATAATGCTTTATTATTAATGACAATCAAAAATCTTTAAAGTCAATATGCACATAGTTTAGAAATTATCATTTCCTTTGGAAGAAATCAAATACTTTTTTTTACATGCTGCATTTTAATCCATTGAAGGCCTCTAAATATTGTCAATGTAAGAATATTTTCCTTTTTTTCCTCTTTGTACATAAAATTAATTCATAATAAAATTACCTCTGTTATCTCTACAGAAAAAAATGAATATTTGTGGAAATATTGCTAAAAATTAATGAATCATTTTCTTTTGGTTTTTAATCCAATTTAAGAGGTTTTAGAATACAATTCTTATGGCAGTATGCAGCAAAAAAGCTTCTTGGCCTTTCTTACATTCCTAGCATATGATTATGGCATTTTGAAATAGGAATAGAAATGGAGTTGCAGAGGTATTAACAGTTGAATTACAATGAACCCAGAGGCTGTGTGATGGATAGTTTGGACAGAGAAAAAAAAAGTTATTTTTTTTCATTAGCAAAATTCAAAAAAGCAAAAGCATAAGTTAATGTGATTGAAATTAATCTTTCAAAAGATTGTCTCAATAGGCAGGGAGACTAGTGGACCATGAGGATATGAAAGCTGATTGTTCCCTCCCCTTCTTTCTGAGCTTAAAGGAATGTATAATTTTAAATAACTGGAAGGAAAAAACCTTCCATGTATGCTAAAGTTGTTTACTGAGCTTTTATACAATGATATCAAAAATGATTAATTACCGGTATACAGGACAATATGTAACATCTTCACATTCTCTTTCTTCAAACAAGGTATCTGGACATTCTTGTCCTCCATTAGCAGCTTCTTGAATGACAATCCTATATCGGGACTGTTTTATTAATGTGCCATTTTCTGAAAGAAAAAAAAAATAAAATAACAGCACATTAAAAATCTACCTCTATGGACCAAGGTTAGATTACCTTTGGAAATACATTAGGAAAATGTATTGTGCTTGGGAAGGAAACTTGGAAAATTACAGTAACAGCACATAGAAATGAGGTACCAGCCTTCACATTCACTCTCTGCTATGAATTTATGTTATTTCTTTTAATCTTTTAAAATTAAAAAATTAATGAATTAAAAAAATTAATTAGAATATATTTATCTATAAAAATGAGTTGCCAAGTTAAAAACTTCTGGAAAAAATTAATCCAGTATTCAGTGTTGTGTTGTGGTAAGAAATGCCAGATTTGTAGTAGAAGGAATGGCATTTGAACCTTGACATTTCTACTTGTCTATGTGATCTAGGACAAATCATCTAAAATCTCTTTTTCTGATCTATTAAATGAAAGGGTTATACAATATAATCTTTTAGGTACTTTCTAGTTCTAGATTGATGATCCAACAAACTGAAAATTTTATTTAACCTCCAAGTTAAATATTAAGAAGCCTCAGGGAGATAGATAGATAGATGATAGATAGATAGATAGATAGATAGATAGATAGATAGATAGATAGATAGATAGATAGATAGATTTGTTTGTTTCCTGAAATATGTGTCATTCCTTTTGGGTCTAGACATTGTCTTTTATAGTCTTCTCTTTGAAAAAATATGATAGATTATAATTTTTAAAAGTCATTAATAGTTAATCCATTTAGACAAATTTAGGTGATATAGAGGATAGAGTACCAGGCTTTAAGTCAAGAAGACTTCAGTTGAAATTCAACTTCAGTCATTTACTAGCTTTATGACTAGACAAATTACTTAACTTCAGTTGTTTCATTTTACTCTTCTGTTAAATGGGGATAATAATAGCACTAGTACCCAGGGTTGTTACGAGGATCAAATGAGATAATAATTGTAAAGGGCTTAGCACAGTGTCTGGCACATAAATGTTAGGGGTGATGATAATGATGTTGTAGTTACACTGCCTTGGAGTCAGGCTTGACTTGATTTTAAGTCTTGCCTTTGATGCATACTAGTTACATGGAGGTGGGAAAGTAAAATGATATCTGAGTTCCACAGGCAGCTCACTATCAAATAATTGACAAATTAAAAATTGATAACTGACAGTTGAAAATTGGAAAGCTACATTGATGGAAGGAGATTCTATGATAAAAATTTCTCATACTAATGAAATCACAAGTCTACACTACATATGTGCATGCACACACACATGCACACACACTCACACTCATTCAAAATTCATTTTGAATGAGTTATAAGATCTTATTTTTCTTATCACTTGGGAAGATTCAATTCAATAACCTGAAGGTAGTAATCACCTGAATGCATGACAGATGGAAGGGGGAGAAGGAAAAGCCCAGAAAAATATGTTTTACTGTCTTTCGATTTTACTGGCTGCCATTACTTACTAATGATGCTTTGGAAGTACTTCAAGTTTAGTAAGCACCTTCTGAATCAAGTAAAATAAGATAGTCTAAATTAAAAAATACTAAAACTATACTGGACTAAATTTAATCTAATTATTTGAAAATACTTTGCTCTAATGTGCTATGCCCAATGGGATAATCCTATGTGATAGCAATAATAATGATAATAAAAAAATAATAACAATGTCAGATTATCTAATTATGGACACATCAAATGTGTCGAGGTAAGGCTACTGAAAATGAATATTAACCATATAAACATATACAGCTGAAAAGATCAGATAACAGATAAGCAGCTGGTTTATTTGTTTGTTTTCCCCAAAAAACACGTCCCTGAAAACTGCCTATAATTTGGCTACTGCAGATAGCATTTACAGAACACTGAACTATTTGAAATCTTCCTCTTTCAGTGGCTATGTTTTCTTTCAGGAAAATAAATGAACAGGCAAACAAATAAATTATGGTTTCATTCTGGTGCTAGTGATTATTCACTATACTAAAAGAGTACTTTTGTGTGTTTTCCAAGTGTTCCTTCAGTCTTCATACTGCCAGTGACCAACTCATCCCAAGGTCTGGGCTTCATGTACTTAGAATGATTAGAACCTGGCCTGTTCATCAAAAGTGTGTTGAAATGTGATTTTAGTGCCCATTTATTGGCTTTGTTTATCATTGTTAAGGATCCTATCAGGTTTGGTGATGTTCTATTTATTTTATTGAAGCTTCATAAAAATCTAGGGTAAATCTAAGTCTTGAACACAAACAGAAGGACCATTTCATCATAGATGTATATTCCCCCAAATTCTCAAAATTTATATCATGAAGCAACTTCTATAGACAAAGTAATGTGCTAGGTACTAGACATACAGATTCCTTACTTTCATAGGAATGAGAAACAATGTATGCAAATTAACAATGACCAAAAAAACAAACAAACAACTCTATTGTCCTTAGGGGGGAAAAGTGATCAGTGAAGGACACAGTGGTCTGGAAATATTTCAAATAGGAGATGGAACTTTAGTTGGCCACTGAAACAAGATGTTTTTTCAGATGAGAAAAAAAATTAAATCTTTATTTTCACTAACTTCAACTGAAATTTAGCACATCCTTCATTATGAATATAGAAAGAGGGGAAATGAATGTAGGAAACAAACATTATTCTGAGAAGAGGTACACAGGCTTCCCCAAACTGCCAAAGAGACACGACACAAACAAGGTCAAGAACCTCTCATCTGACTCTCTTGTTTTACAGATGAAGAAGAGAGTAATACATAAAAAGAATGGAAAAATAGGGAAAAGGGTGGGAAGTGCTTTAAATATGCCAAATAGCCATTTATATTTAATCCTAAAAACAATAAGGAGTCATCATATTAATGTTTTAGGAAAAAAGATAACTGTGGAGGATGTCTTGGATAAGACATGGAAGCAGAGAGAAAATACAGAAAGTTATTGTAATAATCTATATGAGAAGTAATGAGGACCTGAATTAGAGCAGAGGTTACATGAGAAGAGAGGAAACATATACAAGAGATATCATAGAGATACAAATAATGTAAAAAAAACCATGGCAACTATTTGAACATTTGGGAATTATTGAGTTTGAGAACTTAAATTAATGGAAGGATGGTTGTGTTAATGACATTATAAGAGATGTTTATAAGAATAGATGTTTTGGAAGGAAAAAAATTTGTTTTGGACATGATGAGTTTGAGATGCCTGCAGGATATCCAAATAAAAAGATCCAATAGGCAGTTTGTGATAGGTCAATGAAGTTGAAGAGAAAGTCCCAAACATGGGAGTCATTGGCATAGTGATGAAAATATATTTCATGGGGATGATAAGAGATAATATACCTCATGAGAACTCACTTAGTGACATGAGAATATATAGAAAGATCAAAGAACACGCCTAATTTACTATCTGGTTTGGAAAAGAAGAAAAACACACACATCCCAATTACATAAAAAAGAATGTGAAAAATGTATAGAAGAGGCTTTGAATCAATGGTAAGGGAATTCTGAGGCAGTAGATATAAGCTTTTAGTTGGATAGGAAAGGAGGACACATGAAATGGGCCTTGAGTATATCATCATTGGTTACATAGTTCAGTCATAGTTTTCACATTGATGTCACAGCTTTCACCCTAACCTACCAATGAAACTGTAGCTATTTGAAGAATTTCCCCAATGGCATCACCAACCTCATTAAATTCAAGGAAAAATAACGATAAATTAAAATGTCAGTTTGCAAATGTGAACTACTACTCAAGTATGATTATGACTAATAAGCAAGTGATCAAAGTTCAGCCTTGAATTATGCATATTTCTTCACTACTAAGGCATAAGGAATAATTATATTTAGTTATAGTCTAACAACAACAAAAACAGAAACCATTAGAGGAAAACAAAAAAGCTACAATTACAGGTCAAGGTTGATTTTAAGAAAGAATTTATGTGAGCTAGAAATGTCAGGGAAAGTGGAGAGAGTGGTACATGTTAACTTGGTGGGAGAAACATTGAGCTAAGTTCTTCAAAGATTATGTTGGGCACTAGAGTTATCCAGTCCATTATTTGTTATAAAACATGATGTTCTTTAGGTTCTAAATAAGAGGAATTTATAAGTAAACAAGATACAGAGAGCATTATGAGATGTAAAATAAAATGTAAAAAAAATGGATAATTTTGAGTACATTGAGTTTAAAAGGGTTTGTACAAATGAAACAAGCATTGCCAAGATTAGAAGGAAAACAATGCCACTCTAAGATTGATTTACAAAGGTGATCAGGGAAAAATGAAAATGATGTAAAATATTTATAGCAGTTTTTGTGGTGGCAAAGAACTGGAAACTGAAGGCATGTCTATCAATTAGAGAATGCCTAAACCAAGTTGTGGCATAAGATTATGATGGAATACTA
Organism: Gracilinanus agilis; assembly: GCF_016433145.1. NCBI lineage: Eukaryota > Metazoa > Chordata > Mammalia > Didelphimorphia > Didelphidae > Gracilinanus > Gracilinanus agilis. The sequence goes on from NC_058132.1 coordinate 295,205,196, forward strand.
CTGCATCATAATAAATGATGAACAAGCTAATGAAAAAAGAAACAGAAATATCTGCATGAAATTATGAATAATAAAGTGAGCAGAACCAAGAGAACATTATATACAGTCAACAAACAACAATTAAGCATTATACAATTTTATAATCTCAACATCTTTCAATTAATTTTGAGATTAATCAACCAACAAAAATCCAAGTGCCAGCCAACTGCCAGGTATTATGTTACATTATGGAATAAAAATATAATGAATGAAATAACACTTCCTTTCAAGGAATCTTTCAAGGTTTCATAGAAATGTTAGCAATGTGGTTAGTTGTTAAGTATTGCTGACAAAAGCCTGCTTACTTGCCACTAATGCCATCACTAAAAGTACACAGGATTCATTTACTGATAGGAAGGCAGGAATGTTAAAGTAGATCAATAGGTAATTGATGTTCGTAGTCCTCTTTTTTCAGTATTATCAAGGAATAAATTTGCTGATTTCCCCATAATTTTTATTTATTTTCTTCCTTTAGGCAACTTGAATATCAATTGAGAAATGTATGTTTCTCAGCATAAATGTCCTACTTTTTCCTCTCCTCTCCTCTACCATCTCTTCCTCTCTCTCTTTTATATGTCTGTGTGTGTGTGTACCAATATCAGTAATATGTGTGTATACCAATCCAGTTTATTTTTTGTTTTTTTTTTTGGTGTCATTTCTACTTATCTGTAAACATTTTGGGAGCTATAATTTTAAGATTGAAGTGTAATTGTTTTGGTGGTTCCACTTCCCCTGAAGAAAACAGCTGAAATTCATTTTTGTAAATATTTTCATTTTACTTTCTGGTTGAAGTATTCCTCAAATGTCCTCCTCAAATGTCCTTGGAATGAATTTCCTTAGTTGGATATCTGGCAAGCTTTCTTTAAGATGGTTTTACCCTTCACTGATCCTCTCTGTTTTATGAGATAATAGTATACATAATCATCCATAATCGTTCTACACAAGATTTTATAGATATGTTTAAATTCTAATCCCTTTGTTGTACTATTTATATTCTAACCAAGATGTGTCTTTCCATTTGGCAATTAGCTTGTTGAGTAAAGTTCTTTTGGTCTCTTTCTTATGGTGATTTACTTATATTCATTAAATTTTTGGTAGTAGTCATTTTATTCAGTGTTTATGTCATCTCTGTTGTCTAATTATGATTTTCTAAATTTTCAAATTACTTGATTTAATTATTTAATTGAACATATCTTTTATCATTATTTTTCTTGTTTTTGGTAATTTATTTATTTAATTTTACAAATTCTGATTTTTGTTCTAAGAAGTCTACACAGACACTTGATTCAGGAATAATTCCTACATCAATAAGATATCTTTTCATACCTGTTAGAAAATAATCTATTTCATTATTTACATTGTTATATCATACTTACCATGTACCACTCAATATTTATTTTCTAAACCAATAGGGATGCATTTTGATTAAAAAGTAAATTTCAAAATTGGAAGATATGGCTAGACAATGTGTTTTCTGCAAAAATCTAGATGGCTTAGGGTACTGAAAAATAAATGAATAAATAATGCAATGTGTCAGCCAAAATTTTCAGTGATTCTTAATTGAGATTATTGCTAAAGTTTTATTGAGAGGCATAGCATCCAAGAACCAAGAAGTGATAATTTCATTATACCTTATCTATGTTATGCCATACATATAGTACTTAGGATTTTTAATTTTGGTAAAGAAATGAAAACAAGGAAAGTAAATTATGAAAAGATAATTAACAATAACAAAGAGGTACAAAAATACTGAAGAAAATAATGCCTTAAAGCCATAACTGGCCAAATAAAAAAGTGGTATAAAATCAAATGTATAAAAACATAAATATTAAACCTTTCTCCAAATTGTAATAAAAATTACATTCAATAAAGGGCCATGGAAACATAGGTTAAAATTAACTGGAAAATAACTAATCTAAGCTTAAAGAATGAGTGGGTCAAAGAATAAGTTATAAAAACAATCAGTAATTTCATTAAAAAGGATGACAAAAATGAGACATTCAAAAATTTGTAGGAGGCAGCCAAAACAGGACTTAGGGTAGAATTTATATCTTTAAATGTGAAAATCAAGAAAAGGGAGGAAGAGTAGACCAATGCATTGGACAAGCAACTGAAGAAAACTGGGGGGAGGGGAGGAAAGCAAATTAAAATCCCCAATTAAACCTCAAAATGGAAATTCTGAAAATCAAAAAAGAAATGAATAAAATTGAAAGTACAAAAAGCCATTTAACTAATAAGTAAAACTAATAGAGGGTTTAATGGGAGGAAATAATAAAATGGATAAAATGTTGGTTATTTAGATTTTTAAAAAAGAAAGAATAAAACCAAATTGCTAGTATCAAAAATTAAAAAGGTGAATGCACCACCAATGATGATGAAATTAAAACAACTATTAAGAGTTATTTTGCCCAATTAAATTCCAGTAAAACAGACAATCTCAGTTAAATGGATGAATATTTTTAAAAAATAGAAATTGCCTGAATGAACTGAAAGGGAAACAGAATACTTAAATAACCCTATCTTGAGAGGAAAAAAAGGAAATTGAACAAGCTATCAATGAGTTCCTTAAGAAAATAATCATGGGCAAGATGGCAGAGTAGAGAAGCATTCAGTAGGTCCACGTGGTGTCGGGTCATGGACTCAGGGTTAGAGAAAAAGCTTAGGTCAGTTTTGTAGAAAATACCCATGTGGAGAGCTTGTGGGGGGTGCCTAAATTAGGTCTTTAGAGAAACAGGTGTAGGTCTAGAATGCAGGCCATTACCAAGAGGAGGGTAGTGGAAATATATTACCCAAGCCTAAGCAGTAGAGGCAGAAGTCTCCGAAAGTCTTGGCAAAAGCAGCAGGCCATCACTGTTGGGGCTCGGGGTTCTAGGACTTAGCAGGACTAGCAGCACCAGCGGCAGGATCAGAGAAGCGGTCTGGGATGCTTGCAGGCTTGTGGCATGGCAGGAATGGAGATCAGGTCAGAAGTCAGGAGATCAGCGGCAGAGGCACACTAGCTGGGCTCCGGCATTTTAGTTTTAAAACCAAAAGCCAGAATTGGCTGGCCTGACCTCCCAAGGTGATTTGGGCTGGACTGGCTGGCTGAGTCCCACCTGAGGCAAAAACGTGCTGTTGCTTTTAGCAAAAGCATGGCAAGGAAAGCCACTTTCCTTTTTTAAAAAAGTGCTCAAAAAAGCTGAGCCAGATGGCCAAAAAGCAGGCATGGCTATCGTTTCTGAAAGGCTATCTGGAAAATTGAGAATTCGATTTCCAAACTTTGTAAGGTTGCCATAATTATTAAGATAAAAAATGATAAAGGCTGATATAATAATATAAATTAGTATTTTAATCAAAGCCATGCTGATAGATAAAGTCATTAGACCACGCACTTGTAAGAATTTAAAACTGCCGCCCCAGCCATTATTGTTACCTCCAGTCTCTTCCTGAGTCTGCTGGCCAAGAGGGCCACTCCCTCCTAACCCAGGAGATTTAAACTGACCTCTGCGTGGTGACTTAGGTGTCCCCACGCCCAAAGAACAGGAAACAGAAACCCATTGGACCACGGAAAATGTAGTTTGATAATTTCCATGTGTCCATAGAAAATACATATATATACTTAAAGATGGCATCTCCCAAATATTCCTCTCCAAACAACTTTCAAATCGCTCCTCAATTCAAATTCAAGAATAGCAAAGCTAACAAAAGATCAGAGTGAGATTACTCTTGCCAAAGACAACAGAGGAGGTTGGAAAGAGAGATCTGCTCTCAAGGCAGAGATAGCAAGGAGAATGGCATCTAGGCAGAAAGAGATTCCAGAATACTCCTTGCTAGCACTAGATGCAGGACCAGATGCAGTTTGGAAACTCCTTTGTCTACACATACTTTTGGGTCACAGTTCAAGGGCAGAGAGGAACACTCAGTCAAAAGAGAATGGAAGCACTAAGGTGCAGTAGTGCTTCTGTACTTAAGAGCTGAGAAGACATAAGGGGCAGTGCTACTTCTGGTCCAAAGGGTGTAAGGAACCCAAAGAGCAGTACCAATTGTAATCCCAAGGGACCAGAAGCCCTTTATATGTAAGGATCAAAGTGAAAACCAAGAAAGCAGTGACCACAACTCTCCCCAGATCTCTAAGAGCAACAAAAATTTCCAAATCCCTAGATCTAGCTGTAAAAACATTCTTTAAAAAGACTGAAACTTAATAGAGAATCCCTTTTATGCCACAAAATGGGAACAGACCTTAATATTAACATGAAGTCTCAAACAAGATGAAAAATGAGCAAACAACAATAACAATAGAAACTCACCATAAAAACTTCGTAGGGTGATAAGGAAGACCAAGACATTCAGAGGAAGAACATAAAGTAAAAATGGCTATAAGCAAAACGTCAAAGAACAATGTGTATTAAACATAAGCCCAACAAGAATTCCTGGAAGAGTTAAAGAAGCAATGAGTGATAGAGGAAAAAGAAATGAGTGGTGAAAGGAAAGTATTATTATTATTTTTTAAACCTTTACCTTCTGTCTTAGATAAATACTGTGTATTGTATTGTACTATACTGTGTGTTGTTTCTAAGGCAGAAGAGCAGTAAGGGTGAGGCAATGGAGGTTAAATAACTGGCCTGCAGTCACACAGCTAGGAAGTATCTGAGGCCAAATTTGAGCCTAGGACCTCCCATCCTTAGGCCTGGCTCTCAATCCACTGAGCTACCCAGCTGCCCCAAAAAATTATTAAAAGAGAATTTATAGCTTGGCAAAGAAGTTAAAAAAAACTTTAAGAAAATAATTCTATAAAAAACATAATTGGCTTAATTGTAAAAGAGGCACAAAAATCCACTGAAGGAAAGTACTCTATAAAAGTTAAAATTGGCTAAGTGGAAGGTAATGACTATGTGAGACATCAAGAAACAATAAAACATAGTCAAACTTGTGAAAAATAGAAGAAAATGGGAAATATCTCATCAGTAAAACAACTAACATAGAAAATAAATGGAGAAAAGATAGTTTAGGACAGTGATGGGCAAACTATTCCCTGTGGGCCAGATCCAGGCCATAGTTCGCTCATCACTGCCTTAAGTAATTCCCTAATCACTCTGCCCCCACTTCCAGATGTAGTGATTAGGGAACTGCTTAAGGCAGTGATGGGCGAACAATGGCCTTAATCTGGCCCCCGGGGAATAGTTTGCCCATCACTGGTTTAGGAGATATCAGACTACCTTAAACCATTATCAAAAAGAGCCTAGACCTCATATTTTTATAAATTATTAAGGAAATATACACCAATATTTTATATCCAGAGGGTAAAATAGAAATTGAAAGAATCCAACAGTTTGATGTTTTGAAAGTCCTCTTATGTTTAATCAAAAATTATAAAAAATGATTCATAAATAGTTTACATGTAACTGACTTTTAAAAAAATTAGTGTTAAATGTGTATATGTAAATGGGAAATATTTAATGAATTTAATATGAATATACTAAAAATAATACTAATAAAAATTTAAATGGGTTGTTTTGAGAAATAATAGATTCTTCTTTCCTTGAGGTCTTCAAAGAGAAAGTTGATTGACTGCTTTGAGATTGTACATACATACATACATGTATGTCTGTAAGATTTCATACATTATATATACTTATAGATGTATGTTTTCTTTTTCAGATGTGGTTTGGACTATATAAGACTCTGAATTTCCTTATAACTTTGAAATATAGCATACTTTGTATGTATTTGCTTGGATATTGTTTCCCTTCCTTGAGAGAAGGAACTATCTTCTGCCACTTGTTGTGTACCCCAGTGTCTGACACATAGCTGAGACTTAATATTTGTTTATTGTTATGGATTGATGTTGATAAAACTAAACCCCTTCTCTCATTTCACTGTCAGGAATCCAATCAGCAGTTGAAATTCCAGGCAAGAGTCCCACAAACCATCTGTTCCCTAGTTTGCACAATGAGGTGTGCTTTCCAGGGAATGCTGATTCCTTTGAGTTAGTTAAGTCTTAAAGCAAGGCTTTCACCAGTCATTTATACCACCTAAACATTGGAAATTTCCACTTTCATTTTTTTACTGAAAAATATTTTGCAAAATTTAAAATGCCACACAAATATAATTTGTTATTGTTATCATTATCATGAATCATTACTATTACTAATTACTATCAGTACTACTACTACTCTTCCTCTTCCTACTCCTCACTAATGCTGGAAAATAATAATTTTTAAAGTTTTTCCCCTACTTTCTGGAAAAGACTAAGGGAATCTCCACAATATCCTTAATTTAGAGAAATCACTTGCTCTATAGTTGTCCTACATTTATTTTAGATTATTCCTTTTTACAAACTCTAAATTCCAGTCAAATTGGAATATTTACCATCAGTTCTTTTCTTCTCCTTTCCTGCTTTATTTCCCTCATGATTGTAATATACTCTACCCATTTCTAGAAGTTGAAATGAATTAATGAGTGGAAAAAAAATCATTAAGTGCTGATTATGTGCAAAACCCTTGTTAAATGTTGGGGATACAAATAGAAAAGCAAGTTATCTCTGCTTTCCAGGAGATAACACCTTACTAGGGAGCTATATTATGTATCATCAGCTACAAATCAGAACTAAAGATCCTATGATTCTTGGGGTTGAGTAGCAAAACAGATGGTAAAAAAGAATGATATTATGTGCTGCTATTTATTAATAATCCTATGTTTCAGACATTGAAACAGATGACAGTGCTAAGAACTTGTAACTGTGGCTGCTGATAAGGCAGGAGTTGTAGCACCTAAGATATAACCAGTTACCAGGTCTCATTTTCCACAGGAGTAATCTTTCTCTCAAGATGATGATTGTGAAGTTGAGTTGTAGACAGAACCTGGGCCTCACTGGTTTGACTTGTTTGATGGTAGCAGTTGGGGTTAATGATGGTAAGAGAAGTGGGTACTTCCATAGATATTAATACACTAAGGCAGTGATTCCCAAAGTGGATGCTACTGCCCCCTGGTGGGTGCTGCAGTGATCCAGGAAAGTGGTGATGGCCACAGATGAATTTATCTTTCCTAATATTTGCTTTTAAAATTAAAAAAAAATTAATTTCCATGGGGCTAAGTAATATTTTTTCTGGAAAGGGGGAGGTAGGCCAAAAAAGTTTGGGAACCACTGCACTAAGGGAAGGTTTCATAGCAAAAGGTAGAAGCAGACTTGGTAGTCTTAGAGGCAATATTATTTCTAGGCTTTTGAGCTCAAGAATCTGGACTATCCTCATTTAGATCTGAGGAAGGTGAGGATGAAGATGTATTATTTTTGTTTTTTCATGGTTGTACATGTTTCTTTTTATCTCCTTTAGGGTCCACTGATGCCCTGTCAATGTAATATAAGTTCTTCAATTAAAATGAAATCATTCCCATTTCAAGTCCAATTCATTAAGGAGTATCACCATGAGCATTTTCTAATGATTCATAAGTGAAAGTAAATTCTTTCTTAAATTCTTTACTGTATACTCAATATTCTTGGTTTTGAATTACAGTAATATGTGTGTATCCTATCTCTCTCATTATATTTTCAAATACCTGAAGGCAGGGCCTATGTCTGGTTTTATGTTTGGAACCTGGCAAAGTTTATTTACTTATACAAAAAGAATGCTTAATAGCTGTCTGTTGAATTGCATTGACAATTTATACATCTTTGCGGGTGGGGTATAGGTGGGGATCTACACAAAGAGGCAAATATGTCCTCACATATAGCACAAAAAACATAAGAATTAATGTCATTTTCAATTCTTATTTTAAAAATATTTAGCTATTCTTACTCTATGGAGTTGCAAAAGAGTTAATAGAAATCCGCTTACCCATGCAAGAGAGGACAAAATAAACAATAGTTAAATAATTAATGATTGTAATATATTTTACAAATAGAATGTAAGATCTGAGTAAGTACACAATAATGGGTGTAATTAGTAATTGTGTAGTATAAACAATGAGCTCTTAACAATGCTATTAATTATGACAAATTAGACTTGTCTTTTCTTTCAATTTCTGCTCATGTAGTAAAATGTAGAGCTTTCTCCATTCTGACCCTTTTTAATTCAATATAAATGATATATTCTGTAAGTATTTCACATATGATGCAGGACTTCATTGGTATTCATTCAACATTAAGAATTAAAATGTAGTGAAACTTCAGATTACATTGACAGATAAGTTTTTAGTATAAAAATACCATCTGTTTTGTATTTTGGTTTAAAAAATGCTGACGTTATTAAGCATGTGTGTTGTACTATAAGAGAGAGAGCATTTTATAATAATCTTTATTATACTTTGGTACACGTGGAATGTAGGTATGCCAACTGTGTTTATTAATAGCAAAGAACATTCTGATTAGTTGTATATAAGTAATATCATTCTGATAAGACATACATAGAGTATGCAGATGACAATTTAGAAGGGCAATTGCCAAGAGATTTTAAATCTATTCCACTCTCTTCTAGAAAAAGAATTCTTTATTTTCTATAAATAAGATTTTACACAGATAGTCAAACTTTTGGAATCTGCTATAATCTACAATGTTATGTGCTACTAAGTTTTGGAATGAAACCTGTTTCTTGCAGCATTTCATCTGCCATACTTTATAAATGAGGCATGTATCTAGATTTAAATGCTGTCTTGATTGCATTCAGGAAAAATCAGTTTAATTTGGTGGTTTGGATTTTTATTTGTTTTTGTCTAAATGTTGACAAACCAATGAGATTGAAGCTATCATTTTTCAAGCATTTGGTTGGGCTCAGTGCAGACTTAGCTTTTGCAAACCTATTTGTCACTTATTCACTGGCTGGCTTATTACTTGGCCTGTTTCGCATTCTCCATGGTGAGGTACCCACTATAGTTCATATGCTCTATGTCAAATGAAGTTAAGTCAAATAAGCAAACATTTATTAAACATTTACTTTGTGTAAGGCACTGTGCTAAATATTAGAGTTCCAAAGAAATGTAAACAACAGTTGCTGTCCTCAAGGGCTGCTTTGTCTAATGGGGAGACAACATGCAAATGACTATATACAGATAAGATAGATAAGGATAAATTAGAAAGAATCAGAAAAGGAAGACACAAAAATGAAGGAAAGTCTTTCAGAAGGTGACATTTTAATAATGTTAAAAGATAAGTAAATCTATCTAGCTTTAATATCTACCTGAATTTGAGTCTTTAAACATCTCAATGTATCATTTAAATACCTACAAACTGGACATTCCCAGCTCTATGTTCCACTGACAACTCATATTCATAGTATCTACATTAGAACTCATCATATTTTCACCCCAAGCCCATCCCTCCTGCAATCTTTCCCATTTTTGGTGATCACATTAACACCTCTATACTTCTAGTTACTAAACACTGAGGCCTTAGAGTCATGAGAAACACTTTCTTCTCCCTCAGTTATCATATGCAAGACCTCCCAATCCTAATTCTAAATGTCTCACATTGGTCTCCTTCCATTCACATAACCTATATAACATCTTATCTGCTCCCTATTTCCATTGTCTCCTCAAACTAATTCATAGCTGTTAAATTTATATTACTAAAGCACAAATAGACCATCCCTTCCCCTCCCCCTGCTACATACACACTCAATAATCTTCAATGGCTGTTATTGCTTTTTGGATAAAATACAACCTCTTCAACCTGACATTTTTAGCCTCCTAGAATTGGTAGTGCAATGGAAAGGGTTCTGGGCCTAGAGTCAGGAAGAGTCATCTCCCTGAATTCAAATTTATGCTCAGACACTAACTAGTATTGTGTAGCTAACTATTTGCCTCACTATCTTCAACTGTAAAATGGGCTGGAAAAGAAAATGGCAACAACATTTCAGTGTCTTTGCTAAGATAACCCCAAATGGGGTCATGAAGAGTCAGACATGATTGAAATGACCAAACAAGAATCTTAATTTTATCTTCTATTGCATTCTTATTTTATCCCCTTCTCCCCCATGGATACTCATTCCAGTTATATAGGCCTGTTAGCTATTACTCCATAGGAGTCATTCCTTTTCCTAATTCCAGGTCTTTATGTGAATAACATTTGTTTTTCACTGTTAATTGATCAAATCCCTAATATTCCTTTTTTTCCCCAAATTCTTTCTATTTTAGCAGCAACTCTGAAATAGAATGGAAAAGGCGAGGCAAATGGGATTAAGTTACTTGCTCAAGAACACAACCAAGAAGCCAGATTTGGAACCAGGTCCTCTCAACTCCAAGTCTGGCACTCTATCCACTATGCCACTTAACTGTGCCTCCCCCCCGCCCCCACCCCAACTTCGTTCTAAGTATGGTTCAGGTAGAAAATTGTCTACAAATCTTATGCTGATGCCTCATTGATTTCTCTAATTATCAGAATTCTCTTTCTCTTAAAATTATTTTATTTTTATGTATTTTATATTTACTTATCTGGGTACATAATATCACCAGGAGAATGTAAGCTTCTTATGGACAGGGATATTTTTCTGGTAGTCTTTATATTTCCTCACCAACATAGTACCTGGCCCATAGTAAGCAATGTGGTTGAAGTGAATTGAATAAAAGCAATCTACTTGTTTGCAATCTGTCCCTTAAAATAAAGTGTTATCCTATATGATTTAACATAATAAGTATTTCTTGAGATCACTTAATAGCCATCCCACAAAGAGACGAGGGTTGAAAAAGAAGAAAAGTATATGATGTCATCTCTGCATTTGAGTAGTATATAAATTTGCTGGGAAGAAAAAAAATATGAACAATTTTTAGAATAATACAAACAAATTTATATTACCTCTAACTCAGAAATAAAATGCATTATACTGAGATTGTAAGCGTTATGAGAAGTCAGAAAGGGAGTAAAAATGTTGATCCATAACTTCATGCAGTTTGCATTCTTTTTTTAACTAATATAAAAACATTTGCCTTTGACCATAACATCTCCAGCTAGAGCTGTGTCAACCATATTTTAGAAATCAGAGTTAATTAAATTTAACTTAGAGGTAAGTAAAATGACAGAGAATCAATCATTTCTTGCATAACTACCTTTGCATTTTTTTTACTTATGATCATATGTATGCCATGAAATATGAAAAAAATCAATCTTCAAATTTAGTCTTGAGAGATCTGAGAGGTGTGAGTAAAATGCCAAAGTCTGACTGAGATGACATTTAAAATTTGAAGAAATATCAGCTTCTTCAATTCAATTTGTCTAAACTTGATTTTTCTTAATAGATGTTTGTCTAGACCTTGGGCAATCTATTTCATACACTGTAGCTTGGATTTTGTAATAGATTTTCATTTGTTTTTGTATATCAATTATTTACTTTCCATTAAACCTCAAATTTACAATTGAAATATTATGGTACCAGTGTTTAATTGCATCCCTCACTACAAAGTTATTACAATAGTGGAAACTGAATAATGAGCAGACATCACTTTTCCCCACCCCCAGTAACTAATCTGGAAAGTAAAAAAGCTTCACAAAATGTCATTTTAAAAAATTTTAGTAGCAGTCATCTGAAATGAGATCACATCAAGTAGGTAAAAAAATTTATTTTCTTTTTAATTGTAGAAGATAAGTTAATAAACTTAAAGTATTATCCCAACTAACTCACAACCAATTTATTCTACTTCATCTGCAATTCATGTGAAGTCTAAAATTAAACTACTAATTAGAATTGGATTCTCTGTTTCTTAAAAGCAACTCATTTACTTATGAGAGTAAATAAGAATCATATTACAAAACCCACAGAGAATCCTAGAAATATGAAGAGGGCAATAACAACTGAAGGTAATTTCAAAAGAAAATATGCTTTTATAAAAACAAATGAAAGCTATGTCAGTAACCATAAGAGATCATTAAATAGCTACCAAGGAAGCTAGGTACTTTAGTGGACAGAAGGCTAGAATTGGAGGTCCAGGAAGATGAGTTTGAATCTTGCCTCACAAACATGATATTTGTATGATCCATGGTAAATCACTCAAGGTCTTTTAATTTCAGTTTATTTAGATGTAAGATGGGATACTAATAGCACTCACCTCAGGATTTTGCTGGGAGGATTAAATGAGTTAATATATGTAAAGAGCTTTCTAAACGTTAAAGTATTCCATAAACATTAGCTGGTAATAATATTTTAAAATAGAATTCCATTGCCACATGAAAGCAATAACTAGTGCTTATAAAAACACAAAAGAATTTGTTCTGTTCTATAACAGAGACTATAATAAAGTGGATATGAGAGGCAAAGAATGAAGTCCAAAGCAATGTATTAACAGGTTTCTTTAGGTTTGTTTGTTTTTAAGATAATTTGTGAAGAAAAAAAATAGGAACAAGAGCCTTGAACCTTTTACAGGAATTAAAGGATGTGATGTATATGTATATTACATATATATATATATATATACACACACACACACACATATATTTAAATCTTTTAAAAGATAATTATCAGTGTCAGTGTTTTGTTGTTCTTGCTCTTCATTTCCTTAGAGTATCTGTGCTTCTTACATCACTCCTTCTTTGAATTTCCTTTCCAGCAGTTAATGTTCCTATTTTTTTGTCATCTCTACTCAAGCTGCTTCTCTTTCTGCTCCCAAAGCAAAAGTCTGAAGCAAAAAGCCTATTAGAGCTGGAAGGGCTTTAAAAAGGCCATCTAGTCTACTCCCTTTCCCATTTTACACAAGAGGCAAAATAAATCCAGTGAGAAATTGTTTGTCTGAGGTCACAGAAGTAATAAGTGAGAATGAGGATTTAAACCAGAGTTTTCTGACTCTAATACTAGTGCTCTTTCTACTGTGCCATGGTGAGCTTTGTTTAAGAACATTTGTTTCTAGGGTGTTTTCCTTCCCTTCCTGCATGTATTTTGATTACTAGAAAAAAAAATGGCCTTTAATTTTTTTTAGAGATTTTATCATCCCTCTACATCCCTTACTTGAAAATACTGAACATATAGCAGATTCAGAATAAGGTTCAGAATCATAACTTTTTCAAACCGCAAGGAACCTTACTCATAGGCCACTTAGCTAAGCCTTTTACAATATAGATAAGAAAAGATTAACCCAAGGTCACACAGTAATGGAATCAGGACTAGAACCCACATCTCCTATATCCTATTCCTATTGAACCAAGATACTTATATTTGATTGATGGTTTGAATCAATGGAGTCTGCAAGGCATATTAGAGGGAAGAAGCTGGCAATAGGCAAGACTTCTTGCAAAACTAGCTATTCTACTTAGTCTTGAAGGAAGCAAGTAACCAGAGGTAAGGAGAGAGAGAACATTCCAGGGATATGGGAGAATCAGTGAATACACTGTATTTTCTCACACCCCAAACTGATACCTCTGAAATGAAACTAGCAGAAGCAGGTAAACTTTATATACAGCAGTATATCCATCTCCAGAGAAAGAATTGTTGAAGAGAAACAAGTAAGGCATAGTGTCATATGTACATAAGTCTTTTTTTTTATTATTAAACAATGCTTTTGCTAGTGCAGGAGGAGGAAAAAAGTGGGAGGATACCTGGGAATTTTAATCTAAGAAAAATTAATAAAAAATGAAAGGCAGGCAGTAGAGTTTTGAAAGGACTAAGAGGGAGGAGGGTATAAGTATTTAATAAGTATCTGTAAAATTGGGTCAGATTGGCAATGATTGGTTATGGAGTCAGAACCAGGGATGAAGCTGGCTATCCTAGCAAGGGGAAGGGTGTAAGTGAATAGAATTCTTTCTCCTCCCCCTCCTGAGGCAGTTATAGCAGGAGGAATAACAATTTTAACAGATTCTCCTTTTAGATCAGGAATGGAGGCTATTTAGACTTGTTTATATGCCAGGGCTAAACTAGTTGATAGGAAATAATCCCACTGATATTAAAAACTTCCACAATTAGAAGATTATCCCCCAAAGCCTAAAGTAGATAAAGGTCCAGGATGTCTTCAAAACTGCAGTATTGCTCTCCAGACAATAGCTGTGTTCAGTGTTAGCCTGGATGAAGATTTTGCTTAGTATGTAATTGGTTGGTAAGGTCTAAAATATAACTTCACACTGGCTCATAAACTTAATAAGGAAAGGGATTTATTAATTTCAGGAAATCAGGGAAAGGCGGGAATTTTAGGATTGAGAGTAAGGAAAGCTACCTAATATCTTTAAGAAACTTGTTAGATATAGCATTCCCCAGAGGGGAATGCCTTTGAATAACTCAACTTCTAACTCCTTCACTTGAACTAACTCTTCTTTTAGTCTAATGTTATCAAGTTTAAGATAATGAAGTTAATCTTGATTGTAGATCTATGTGAGTCAGGAATTAACTGAGATGCTGCCTATGAGGTATTTTCCCAGTACACACAGCCTGGTTTAGTCTGTATAAGGTAAACAGCAAAGTAACACCCTGCTCCCTGAGGTCAGAGATGAGGTAACAAAAAGAGAAGCAATCTTACCCTTTCTCCCAGCCACCCTTGATCCCCAAAGAGTGTCCCCTGCAAGCTGGGTGTCCTGGCTTTTTATACCCACATTCTTAACTGCCCCAACTTCCCCCTCTCCTGGAGTTCTGGTGGGTACTGTGGAATTCTGTGAGGCAGTTTCACATCACTTAAGATCATGGATGTTACAGTATCTACAATGTATCAGGTATTATGTTAAGATATTTAGATATAGAGATAGCTAGAGAAGAAGATAGATATACACATATGCTTCTATATGTACTATCTATCTAGCTATCTCTCTATCTCTACATATATATATATAAATCATTTGATCCTTATAACCACAAGGGCAGTAGTCTCTTAAGTATGGGCTAAGGTCTCATGAAATGTCAAAGCATTCCTCCTCAGGGACTGTGGTCTGACATACTTTTAGATGATACTTCTTCCTCCAGGTAACATTTGAACTTATTCTCATCCTGTATGATTTGATAGTCTCCTACTAATTTCAATTTTATTACTACTGAAGAGAGTTCAAAGATGACTACAGTTAAAAGTGAACTTAGAAACCATATGGAACACTTGCTTTTCAAGTAGGAATGAATGAAAAAGCATTTATTAAGAAGAAACTTTAGAAGTTATCTAACCTAGCCTTTTAATTTTTCTGATTTGAAAATTGAGGCTCCTTACCCAATCCTTACCCAAAGTCAAATTGCTTGTTAGTGGCAAAATTAGAAAGAGAAACCAGGTCTTATAACTTCTCTGATATCAAAGTGTGTAACAAAGCAGCATCATTAAAAATTTTTATAGTGGCTAAAAAGTATTGAAATTCATTATTGTAACAGATTGGGTATACAATACACAGAAGCAAAATTATTTAACACCCTACCAAGTATTTTATAGACAAAGACCAAAGCTACTGGCATAAAGATTCACTAATTGATAAAATATGCTGGGAAAATTGGAAAGCACTGTGGAAGAAATTAGATTTAAACTAATACTTTACTTCCTGTGCAGTTCAGTGTTAATTCCACTATACTTTTATACTCCATAGTACCCTCACATGTGGGATAGCTATCATCCTTTTCAAAACTGACTATTGTGAGTACCCTGTCAATCTACATTTTTTAGTACCTTTGTATAAAGGAAGAGCTTTTCCTGTTCTAAATAGAAGGCAAAGGGCTAGTTAATTATTCCTATATATGCTGAAGAAACCATACCCATAGCCCCATGAATTAAGGAATAGAAAGAAATTACAGCTTCAAGAAATTACAGACATCAGTCAATTGGATTATGTCAAAGAGGCCCTAAACCAGTGATGGTGAACCTTTTACATATGGAATACTAGGCCCCACTCCACTCCACCACCAGACCTAGTGCCCTGCCTCACCCCACCCCCTACTTCACTCCCCACCCCCTCCCTTACCCCAGAGAAGGGAGGGCAGAAGTTCTTCCATTGGGCTGCTGGGCAGAGTGGTGGATGATGAGAGGAGCATGTGGAGAGGGGGAAGAGAGTGGCCGGAGGGCTCAGCTCTCCTCCAGCTCTGTTCCCCTCCAGCTATGTGCCATGCTGTTAGCTATGCTCTCCTCAAACCAAGCTCCTCTCCAACCTCATCACGGGAATTACCTTCACCACAGATTCAACAGGCTCCCATCTGTGCTGCATCTTCATGGAGCAAGAGAGTCACCCTTTCCCCACCCTCCTTACCCCAGACAGGAGTGGGAGGAAGAGCTCCCATTGGGCTGCTGGGCAAAGGGGCAGGTAAAGTGAGGAAATGTCCTCAGGTACATTGAGAGGGGGAGGAGAACAGCTTCACCCAAGTCCTTCTGTCTTTCTAGTAAGGAATTTGGTGGGGAACTGCAGGTATGCCCACAGAGAGGGCTCTGCATGCCCTTTCTGGCGCACATGCCATAGGTTTGCCATCACTGTCCTACACTATCAAAGGTCAAAACCATAACAACCTCTTGTAGGCAATATATCTCCAAGAATTCTGAGAATCAGTGTCAGGATCCAGAGATCTAACATTCTAAGTTAACTCTGACCCATGTAGCCAATTCTTCAGAATTTGAAGATAAATAATCACTCTTTCTTTCTGCCAACCTGTGACTTAGCTTTTCAGAAGTATAGTTAAGTCAGAAGGAGAACAGGATATACCAAAAGGGGGTCAGAATTTTAGAGGAAGGGCAAGCTGTTTGTGTAAGGGGAGGAAGCGGGATGAATATATGAATATGAATGTGTCTCTCACTACCTTCCAAAGTCCAATACCTATTATGAGGAATAACTGGTATTTTGTATTATTTATTTCTCTCTATTTTCAATCACAGAAACTATAAGTATTTGATTACAACTTACACTTCCAATTAGAGGTAGAGCTCTCCGAAAAGAGAATTTTAGATATTAGTCAAATGATGAGATAATATCTAATTCATTGAATCAATTACTCATCATATAGCTATTGATTTCCTACCATATGCTTAGTACTAGATTAGGTGCTGTAGGGGATACAATTACAAAACATGATCTTTTCCCCAAAGAGATTTTCAATTTAGTTGAAAATACTTAATAATAGGATATGAAATAGAAAATTAAATTTATGTCCATCATTTGGAAAGTAGCTATAAAGCAATAATAAAGCAATAATAGAATGAAATTAGTATGTGCTATAAGCTTGACCTGGCCACTGCAAGTCAGAAGGTAGCATCTGCCCTTCCCACTACTGTGATAATAATAAGAGCAGTTAGTCTCTTTTCAACTTCCCTCAAGAGATGAACCATGCAAGATAAAGCTCTTGGACTAAATAAAGCTCAGTATGTGTACTACTTGACACTACTGATTTTAATTCTCCACTACCATTAATCTACATTTTGTCCTAATACCTCTCTCATTTCTTTAACCCCTATTCCAGACCGTTTTCCTGTTTTATATTCACACTGTCAAACACTGCTTGTTTAAAGATTTATGCCCAGTGTTCTGAGTTCCAGAAATGATAGGCCTGATAAAAATCTTTTAAAATTAATATTGGTTTGGAACTCTGAAGTGAGGTTGATCTATGATGACTCATGTGGATAACAGAATTAATTTCCAAACTGGACCCAGTCAAATTTGCTGGTAATTTCCAGCAGGTAGCACTGGTAGAAACTGAGGAGCAATTGAGTATGACGGTAAAATTTTTTCAGCGGGAAAAAGAAGTTTGTATAAATTAGAAAAGGAGATGAAAGAAGATGTGATGAAAACTTACAGTTGTTGCAGGCTAGGAGCCAAAAAGCTATGAAGAAAATTCCTCCAAAGGGCAAGAATAAAAGTAATAATTTTAAGGAAGAGAAATTAAGTGATTGCCCTCATCATTAGTTGCATTTTCTGAAAGATCACTACTGGGGCAGCATAGTACAGTGAATAGTGTAAATAGAGTCTTAGAGTAAGAAGCCCAGGGTTCAAATCCTAACTGAGGCAACTGACTAGGTCACCAATTAAATCACAATCTTTGTGAGCCTTTAGCTTCATAAGTATAAAGGAGATGACGATAACTCTTCTAGTTCCTTTTCTGAATTGTTTAGAAGTTAGCATTTCTACTAATTAAGAATATATGGTTCCTTAAATGAGGGGCAAATAATTTATATGTCTGTAATGTCTAATATATAAACTTCATTCTATTAGCATTAAATCTAGAGGAAAGTTTAATAAATATATTCAGCTGGAAACAATGTGTGTGTATACATATATATATACATAAATATACATATATATGTATGTATAACTTATTCCTATGTGCAAAGCATTGTGCTAAAAGAAAAATAAAAGAGCCCTTGCCCTCAAGGAGTTCATATTCTTACAGAGGGAGATGAAACAGCAGGATGTTCCAGCTGCATATGAGAAGGACAAACCCTGGGGTTGTTAGGATTCAGCAGGAAAAAGAGAGAAATGACTTTTTAAGTGCTTTTTTTGATTGATAAAAACTAGATTGGTTTCCTATATTGAGCCATTTGATAATGCCAATGACTTTGGTGGCAAGAATTTTCTTGTTCATTCCTTCCTTAGCCTTGGTTGCTAAGGAGATTAGGGTTGCAGAACTCATAGAAGCATTTGCCATGTTGAATCTCCATATTGACAGTTTCAGTGATGATGATATTAGGAACCTATGGTCTGAGGGAGCTACTGTGGGAAGGATTCTTGGGTTCTGGGTCCTATTTTTCTCTAGCCCCAGTATGTATTACATGCTATAGACCTCGAAGAGTAAGCAAAGGCTGAAAATTCACTGATTGAAAATTGGAAGACATCATAATAATTCAATAACCTCATTTGACAGGTGAGGCCCAGAAGGGTTAAATAATTTGCCTAGGGGTAAGACACTAATAAGCATCATAATCAGGGTCCAAACTCTAGGCCCATTCAACTTTGTACTCTATTCACTACAACCTGATACCTCAATTCAAATTTCACTCTCTTCATATAAAAATATTGAGAAATTGCTTAGAATCTTCAGAATTATATTAATGCTTCCATCCTGTGGTGAAGACATTTAGGTTCCTTTCTTCTTTTTCTCTCTTTCTCTAAGGACTTCAAATTTTCCTCAATGAAAGAGGAAGGAACACTATGGCTTTCATATCTCCTTTTCTCCCTCACTACCTCCTCCTTCTCCCATTTGCCCCTTAATTAACCTGAACTTAGTTAATATGCTTGAGGCCTCTGAAAAGAACTTGAACATGAGGGTAAATGATTTTCAGGTAAGGTGGGAAAGCTAGCAAAAAGCAGTTTAAAATCAACTCTTCAGTTCTCTAACTCCCCAGGCTTTTCAGGCTGTGAAAAGGATTAGCTAGGCTTGAAAACTTGGAGGCACAGGAGTCCATGGAGGCTTAAAATGATTTTCATTACAATGCCAAACATTTAAATATCTAATTGAGTTTCTAGAAATTGGAGTTAAATTTTAAAATTACTCAAAGACAATTTTTTTATAAATGGAGGAATCTTCTGAGGTTCCTGCTCCTGTAAAGGAAGACTTTAGGGAGCAATGGGGAGATATTGACTGCTACTGGTACAGCATACTGAAGCTGTGGTTTAAATTATTTCCAGCTACCTGATGAAGTTAATTCAGCATCCTAAGTGTCCAGTGTCACTCCATAATCAGAAAAACATGACTCGGTTATAAAAAAACACAATAAAAATGGCCAATACTTTATCCCAATGTAGTATTATTTTTTCTAAACAATGACAATGAAAAATGCTCAAAATGGATTATAAAGCTTATGATTCAGCATTCCTATATTCTCTTCTCAAGGATCAGTGGCTTGAAGAAAAACCTGTTGAATTGGAATTATCATATAGCCATCACAAAATAAAATGATATGAATTCATATACTTAATTTTTCCTTCTCTATCAATTAATAAATATTTATTAAGCATGCTAGGTACTGTGCTAAGCTCTAGAACCCAAGAATCCTTACTATATGGTGGCACATGCCCTACCTAAATCTTCTCCTTTCTAGGCTTTCCCAGCTCTTTCAATTACTTCTTTACGCAGATGTCCATTCACTGTAATGAGATATTTTTTCATGTAAAATTCCCATCTATCTTTTCTTTTTATCATAACATAAATTTTCTTTTTTTATCTTTCCCCTTTTCTTCTTCCCAGAAAAATAGCTTTATGAAAAAGAGTTCTTAACTTGGGGTCCACAATCCTCCAAAAGAGCCCATGGATAGATGTGGGAGTCCATGAACTTGGGTGGGAAAAATTAGAACTTTATTTTAGTATAATTGATTACTGTGTAATCCTTTATATTTACATTTATTCAAGTTTAAATATTTATTCTAAGAACTTCATTAGACTGTCAAAGGGATCCATGACATGAAAAGACCAAAAATCTCTGTTTTTTTACAAATAATTATTTTTTTGGAAAAAGAAAAGAACATCAGTAAAATAATCAACAGAATGAAAAAAATTCTGACCACTTATGCAACGCTTCCCACACATGAATCTCCTATTTCTGCAAAGGAAGAGGGGAAATGTTTCCTTTATTTCTTCTTTGAGGCCAAACTTGGTTGTTTGTACTATTGCAAAATTCATTCTTTTATGTTTGGTGACTTTTATTTTTATTGATATTGTTGCAGTCATTACATATATTGGGCTTTTTTGGTTCTGCTTGCTTTACTTTGTGGCTGATCCATATATCTTTTACAGTACAATTCCATTATGTTTACAAAACCACAGAGTGTTTTTTTTGTTTCTTTTTTTTGGGTGGGGGTAGAGGGGTTGCTATTCTCCACATAAAGAATCTTAAATTTTAGAGCTGAAAAGGATCTTAAATCTCATACATACCCCACTACCACTAACCCCATTTTACAGATAAAGAAACAGGTAGAGAAAGGCTAAGTATGTTTTTCCCAGAATCATGTAGGTAGCAAGTGCCTGAGCCAGGATTTAATCCCTGACCCCATAACTTTAATTTATTGCTCTTTCCATGGCACTATACTGCCTTATTACCTGGATACTTTTCCTTGTATATGCTCCAGTATAACATCTTTCCTAAAATGTTGATCTCAGAAATGCTCTGGGCTGGTATCATCTCCCTTTTTCTGAACACAAAATTTTTATTTATTTATTTTTAAAACTTTTCCTTCCATCTGAGGATCAATACTGTGTTTTGTTCCAAGGCAGAAAAACTGTAAGAGCTAGACAGTGAGGATTAAGTGAATTACCCAATGTCGCTCAGCTAGGAAGTCTCTTAGACCAAATTTGAATCCAGGATCTCCTTACTCTAGGCCTGGTTCTAAATTCATTGAACTACTTAGCTGCTCCCTCACTAAGTCTTTCTTTCTTTCCTTCCTTCTTTCTTTTTTAAAACCCATACCTTCTGTCTTAGAATTAAAACTGTTTATTGGATCTAAGGCAGAAGAGTGGTAAGGGCTAGGCAATGGGGGTTAAGTGACTTGCCCAGGGTCACAGAGCTAGGAAGTGTCTGAGGTCAGATTTGAACCTAGGACCTCCTGTCTCTAGGTCTGGCTCTCAATCCACTGAGGCACCTAGTTGCCACTACTAAGTCTTTCTTAATTCATGCTAGGGTTGTATTGACTTTTTTGGATGATGTCTGTCCTACTACTGATATAGTACTAGGTATAAATCTTTTTGCATGAAACTCTTAACTCATTTCCCTTACTATTTACATTAGAGGTATTGTTGGTTCTTTTTTTTATTGTAATATAAACCTCTGCCATTATGACTATTAAATAAATGACTTGCTAATCAAATTATGGAATTATAAAATGAGACAGGCCTGCCCTGTTCCTTAGGTACTCATAGGGAAAAACTACAATGGTAGCAGGAAGTGGGGTGATTATTTATGTGTGCATATGGATTCATACATATTATAGATATTTGAGTTATAATGTACAAATATAAGTAATGTGGAAAAAACTTCCCAAAAGAACATATATTTACACTATCTATCTCACAAAGTTCCCGTGAGAAAACTGCTTTGCAAACAAACCTTAAAGTTCTAAACTAAAATGACATTAGCATTATTTTTTTAAAATCTTACCTTTGATTTTAAGGAAGAAGAATGGTTAGGGCTAGTCAATTGGAATTAAGTGATTTTCCCAGGATCACACAGTTAGGAAATATCTGAGAATACATTTGAATCCAGCTCCTGGATCCAAACATAGTGCTCTTCCACTGTGCTATCTAGTTGCCTCTCAATGTGCCTTATTATTACTATTATTAACTAGTTGCATGTGCTTATGGAAGCTGTTTCATCTTTCTGGAATCAGGTTTTCTCTTTGTCAAATCAGGGTACTGAAAAAGTTGGTCTTTAAGTTAGGATTTACTTCTAAAACTTTATGATTTCTATGAAATCATATTTGTCTATGTGAAATTATTTCTCTAGCAGATTGAAAAACTCTCATAGTAATCTTAATGTCCAACAAAGCCTTATATATACATATATATATAAACATATATTTTTATATGGATATATGGACATAGACACACACATACATATATATACATATATATTTATTCCTGTAGAGCCCTTTATGACTTTTATATACTATTAATACCCTATTCGATTTTTAAAATTCTTTTTAAAAAATCCTTACCTTCTGTGTAAGAATGAATACTCTCTATTGCTTCTAAGGCAGAAGAGCAGTAAGGACTAGGCAAGGAGGGTTAAGTGACTTGCCCACAGCTAGGAAGTTTCTGAGACCATATTTGAACCCAGGACCTACCATCTCTGGGCCTGGCTCTCAATCTACTGAGCCACCTAGCTATTCCTTCACTTTTAAAAATTCCTATAAAGGGGGGCAGCTGGGTAGCTCAGTGGAGTGAGAGTCAGGCCTAGAGACAGGAGGTCCTAGGTTCAAACCCGGCCTCAGCCACTTCCCAGCTGTGTGACCCTGGGCAAGTCACTTGACCCCCAATGCCCACCCTTACCACTCTTCCACCTATGAGACAATACACTGAAGTACAAGGGTTTAAAAAAAAAAAATTAAAAAAAAATTCCTATAAAGTAAGTGACAAGGATAGGAAAGAATAATGGCTCCTTATCACTGAGACTCCTCAACTGAAAAAATTACCAGAATAAAAGAACTGAAAAGTTACAATGACATGTATTCAAAGGATTTTCTTCTTACCTTGTTGGCATGAAGTAGGGCAAGGAGTCCATTCACTGAAAGGTGTCACAACACAGTCTCTCTTGCATGGGAGGAGACAGGGACGCACTGTTTCAGGTCGGGTGGAATCTGGACATCTGTGGACATTAACACATCATTAATTTATAACTAATAAAAATATGATGATAGAATGACAAACCCGGAAAGGAATCTAAGGAATCATTAAGTGCAGAAGAGTCAAGTATGTGGCTCATAAGAGCTTGAGATCCATAATATTTTTGAATGTGGCTTGAATGAAATCAAAATGAGAAATAGTTAACAAAATAATTAAAAACACAATAAAATACATATCAATATAGAATCTTCTAAGTCAATTAGCAGCCCTTGGGAATTCTTATGTACAGTTTAATGATTTCCATTTCTATTTGAGTTTGATATCGCTGATCAAGTCCAATGTTTTTGTTTCATTAATGAACTGAGACCTAGAGAGATTTAATGGGTGTCGGTCTAGTCTGATGATAATGAATCTATGGCATGGGTGCAAAAGATGGAATGCAGAAAGGCAGAAGGACTCAGGTGGAGCTGCTCTCCTCCCTCTTTCCACTGAGCCTGATGCCATTTTTTCACTTCACCTGCCCCTCTGCTCAGCAACCCAATGGGAGAACGTTCTACTTCCCCTTTGTAGGGTAAAGGGGGCAGGCGGGGCATGCCCAGCACTTGGTGGGGGAGTGAGGCATAGCACTATGTCACTAGAGGGTTGTGGTGATGCCTGGCACTCCCTCTCTAAAAGGTTCACCATCACTGGTCTAGTAATTTAAATTGACTTCATGGTAAAAGTTAAATTTAATGTCTGAGGTCAAATTTGAACCCAGGACCTCTCATCTTCAGGTCTGGCTCTCTATCCACTGAGCCACTTAGCTGTCCCTCAGTGGCTATTTGTTGAGTCAGTTAGTAAACATTAAGTGTCTATGTTGTGCCAGTTACAAGTGCTATGTCTCAGCATTGAACCAGTCCTTAATCCATCAAATTGTCTGGCCATTTAGCCACAATTCTACATCTTTTCCATAACTATAGCTTGAGAGACTTTACTAAAATCATGGTAAATTTTGTCCATAGCATCCCCCATCTATCAACTTAATAAGTGTATTTTTTTAAAAGGGGAACTAAAATTAGCCTTGCATAATCATTGCTTCCTTAGTTTCTAAATGTTGCTAACCATCTTTTCATTAATAAATTTGAGAATTTTCCCAGGAAAACAAAAACAAAAGTTAAATTTAAAATGATTTTTAATAGACAGGTATCAGACTAGCCTCTGAATATTATCATTCAATGCCTTGGTAATTCTGAACTAAGGAATTGATAAAGACACTTAGGAAAAAAAGAAAAAAATAGTTACTGAAGAATGGTTACTAATAAGAGCTTGATAAAAGAAGACATACCTGCTAAACAGGGTAAAAATATAGGTTTTATTCATACACAAGTATGCCTTTAGAAGAAAATGGGAGAGAGCATGCTTATGTGATAAATTGTACATTTTGAAAGAATGGTTATATGTGTGTAAAATATAAAAAAGTATTTTAAAAAATATGTTCTAGAGAGAATGAATATACATTTGTACAAAAGTATCTGAAAGAACAGGTTGCTGCATACATTGTTATAACAGTATAAGTTTTAAGGCTAATTATCTCTAGATCAATGGTATTTATTCCTCCAAGGAAAACTCCTTTGGGTTGCCTGAGAATAGGATTAATAGCTTCCTGTATTGATAGTTTTGTAAATAAAATGGTACAGGATTACTTAAAAAACTGAATGCACTTGAAATGAAAGTTGATTCTAGTCAAAAGAACTGGTAATTGCTATTTTTATTTCAGAGTAACTATGACTAGAAGTCCCATGGTGGGAAAGTAGATAATGCTGGTGCATTGTCCTTTTAAAAAATTAACTATAAAAACCTCATTTGTCTAGGTACTTTCCAAAATTCAAATGGAACTCAAAGACCACATCCTCCAATTTATCTCTAATTCTAATTCAATCTAATTATTTTTGAATTATCAAACACTTACCAAGTGCATATTTTGTACAAGGCACTTTGCTAGACAATAGGAATTGAAAGACTGAAATAAAATGGTCCTTTCCCTCAGGGAGTTTATATTCTCTTAAAGAAAAACAACATGTAATAAAAATCAATCAACCAGCTAAAAGAAGCATGTTAAAAACTGTTCAACGTGGTAAAGATGAAAAAAAAAATCAAAATCTCTGCCCTCAAAGAATTCCCATTTTTAGAAGTTGGATAAAAAAAATCTATGAACAAATAAACATATGGTAATTTTTTTTGTTGGTGGGGAGCAGGGGGTGAGTTCTAGCATATGATGTTAATCAGAGAAGGCTGGAAGGTTTTACTTGACATAGCTGTGTAGGCAAAATAGCAATTCCAACCCATCCATTTTTCTGAACTTCTCTGATTTTAATGGCATCTTTCTAGCCAAACGGTTTCTAAAGTTTCGAGTCATTCTCAACTCTCCATCTTCCCTCACACCACATAATTCAATCAGTTCCCAAGTTGTGTTGATTCTACCTTAATATCATCTTTTGCATCTAATTATATAGCCACCATCATGGTTCAGGCCCTCATCACCTCTCACCTGAATTATTATAACAGCCTAACTGACCTTCCTAACATCTAGTCTCTTCTCTTTCCAGTTCATCCCTGAAAGAGTAGTCAAGGTCCACTCTTAAACGGCAGGTTTGTCTATAGCATGTCCATCTCAACAAACATCAATGGCCCCTCTCTTTTCTCAAGGGAAAAAAATACTAATTCAATAGCTTCAATCAATCTTTCAGATTTAGCATACATTACTCTACTTTGTACATCTTACAATCTAGCCAAATGGACCTTCTTTCTATTTCTCACATAGAACATTCCATTTCCAATAAATATTATATAAAGGAAACTGAGTATGGATTAAATAATAACAACTAGGGGCATAATGGAAGGTATCATAAAAGATCTAACACCTGATCTGAGCTTCATACAAACTGCAATCCAGGATGATAATCTATGATTAGCTGTCTCCAGAGAGAACACTTTCCTCTCTCTCTCTCTCTCTGTACATCTACATATATATGTTTATGTGTTTGTGTATGTGTATATGCATATAGATAACAAAATAGATATAAAATTATATGACATATTCTTCCTGGGAAGAAATTGATGAAAAATCAGTTTAAAGTCATCTAACCACAACTAAAAAACAAGATACTAGAAAAATAAGAGGAAAACTTTAAAGGATTTTAAATAGTACAAAAATCCAAATTAATTTCTTTCTAAGAAAGTAAGAGGCTATGAAAGATTTTTTTAATTGAAGATTATTGCAATTTGACTTCTACAAGGGTTGCTTCTGTTGACATAATATTCTCATCAACAAACATTATATTATTTAGATTCTAGACTAAAAGTTCTGAAAGTAAATGTGTCAGAATTCCATAAAATAGTTCTTTATAGTTAGTTAAATATTGCAAATGGCTATCAAAAGAAGATATAATTTTAATATACTTCAGCTAAACAAATATTTTCTGACTATCTACATTTTAAAAATCACTGGAATAGATATTCTAGTGTTAGATATTGAAAAAAGAAGACATGCTTTACTCCTTGAGGAGTTCACAATTTAGTCTGAAAGATAAAATATAACTATTTGAAACATTGAGCTATTTCCATGTTGAGGTTATTTTTAAAAATAGATAAAAATCACTATTTATCTTATATTCTATTCATCTTTTTAGAGGCAGATCAGTTAATCCCTTGGGTTAATTTATAGTTCTATGATATTATTACCATATTCAGAATTCTTTCACTTTGACCAGAATCATAGATGGAGTTGTACTGCCTCGAATTTGAATATATGTGCTTGTGTGTGTGTGTACATACACATATATTCATAAATATTTAAATATGCATTTATATATACATCATACAATTGCATATTCAGATTTATGTGTGATATATTTATATGTATATATATGTATACTTACATGCATACATACATATGGATGTGTGGACAGATAAACTGAGATATAGCTAAATAATGAGCAAAAGGCCTCAGTTCAGACATAAATAGCTGTAGCCGTATCATCTTGTTTTAGTAATAGTACTATTACCTTACCATCACCATTCAAAATCTTTGAAGGGTCTACATAACTTCAATACTGTCTTGTTAATATTAATTAAAAGGATATGATGAGACGTATCTTTCCTACTACATTGCATTGTAATTTTCTTAAACAGGTGACTTGGCTCTCCAAATAGACTAAACTCTTTGGAACACAATCCTCTTTTACATTTATATCTCTCTACAGTGCTCAATAGAGTACTTTATGTGCATTATGTATTTAATGATTTCTTATTGATTATAGTTAATATTTTCCTTTTGTTTTAAAAATAGTTCATGACTTTTCCCCTTTTTGTTATTCATTAGAATTTGAGTTAATCCCCCCATCTCTTTTTTTTTTAAGTGACTACCTAATAAGTAGATCATGCATTAAATGTAATATTGGAGCAATTGGCATCTTCATGAGAATAATACCATTTAATAATGGAAATGACAAGCTCCAAAGAATGGAATTTAAGGGTGAGCAGAAGAGTAATCCATATAGGGCCTAAATAGGCTTCACAATGTTGATTTGTATACTGGAAGTGGTGTAAAAGATATTGTTCAGGAAATGTATGATCGGAAGGGGAAAGGAGCCAGTCACGTTGTAAGAGTGAGGGATGACAGATGGACAGTCTAAACACTGTACTGGTAACCACACAACATTGAAAAACCTAGAAGAAGGCCTCACGTGTATTGAATAAATGCTTTATGGGAAATACATTTAGAATGGAAAAGAATCCCCTGCCATGAAAAGGCTTGGATATGCTCAGATCTATTCCACTGAAATTAGTAAACATTGCTAAGATCATGTTTATACTGGAATACAGAAGAATAAAATTATTAAAAGAACAAACTTTGGAAACTGAAATGTCTTTTCTTCTCTACTGCAGAAAGCAGGAAAGACAGAAAACATTCATTTAATAGTCTGACATCTAATAACAAGTAGACAGGTATTATTTTACCATTTTTCTCTCTTTGCCCAAGTATGGATCTGAAAATGAAAGCACAGTGAAAGCATCACTCCCACTTCCCCATTTGTAAATTGTGTGGTCCATAAATACTTCATACTGACAATAATAGAATAAGTTGTAAAAGGATCCAATTTTTTTGATAGCTATCTACAACACCTTCAACTGGTATTGCTTGGCTGCTTGATTGACAATCCTGCCATTAACTGGTTGATATACAAAATGAATTCACTACCTTTCCCACCAAAACCTGCCATTTAAAAAAAAAAACACAAACTTTTATGCTTTGGTTTTCAGACTGAAAACCCCAAAGCAAGCTTTAATATTTTCTTTTTGCCTCTCTCTTTCTCCTCTTCTCTGCCCTCTCTCCTGCAATTTTTTTTGCTAATAATTTGTAACAGCCAACTGATCCTACCTCCCCAAAGTCACTCATATCTTCCAGTGGTGACTTTTTTCCCTTCCCAGTCCTATTGTCTTTACTCTAGTTCAATCATAAAGTAAAGTGTGCTAAGTGCTGGAGACACAAATATGAAAAAGAAAGATAGTTCCTGCCCTCAAAAATATTACAATCTAATGGAGAAAGACAAAATATAAAAAAAAAAGAATTTTAAAAGGGATGAAGCAAGGGAGAAAGGGAGGCAAAGAAGGCACCACAACTCCAAGGTCCTGTTTACAAGCAGGCCAAAAGTGAAACTGGTGGGCACTGAAAATATGATTGACATGAAAGCTCTCTTTAAATTGAGGAATTTGGAGAAGACCTTTGCTAAACTCTCTAGAACTACAATCAAGGGTCAGAGAATACTGAAGAGGCATGATGAGAATCCAGATGATGAAATTTCCTGAAGGCATGATGGAGTCCTGTTCAAAGGACAGCTTCTGGTGGGAGGAAGTCTGATCATCTCACTCAAAATCTTTCAGTACCTTGTCAGGAGCATCATCAGCTCTCCACAATATGGACCCAGTTGCTCTTTTTACCTTGATCTTATTCCCCATTCTTTCACTATGCTCAAAGAAATCCAGAATAAATTCATCCCAACAAATATATTCCCTTATTTCTTGGTCTTTTATCATGACACTTTCTATATATAAAATGTTCTTTTTCTCTCAAATAACTGAAATTCTACCCATTTTTCAACACTCAGCTGAAATTCTATCAACCTTAACTATGCTTTTACTTTACTCTTGTCCATCTTTATGCCACACTGTGGCAAATTCCAACCTAGCAACTGTACCATGTGGCACTTAACCCTTTTGCTTGTCATTCCTGCCCCAGGTCCTATGCTCTTCTGATTGGGGAATGCCTCAGGCAGTCTACCACATCTAGCTTTCCCCAGCCATGCTTCATATTATTCCCAGTCATTGTTAGTAGAAAGGGTATGTCATATCAAACTATTCCATTATGGATCTTCTCTTCATTCCAGTGTCCTTATACACCAAAATACCCATCCCTTGATACCACTTCTGATTTCTAATGCTTTCGAGAGTACGTCCCTTGTATGCATTAGTTTAACATACATTTTAGTTCTTTATATTTCATATCCTCTTTCAGTTTCAAACTTCTTCAGAGGTAGGGTCAAGTCTTCATCTTTGTGCCTTCGCTACTCCACAACACAATATTTTGAACATGGTGGACAATCAATAAACTTGTTTTGAATTAGTGATCAGTTACACTAGCAAAGTAAAAAGAATATAGATAAAGTTTTAAACTCTTTCCGGACTACACCTTCTTCAACTTATATGTTAAAGAGATTAATATCACATATAATAAATGTTCTATTTTGATGATGTCAGACTATCCAACTATAGCAAATGCTCTTTCAGCATCTCAGGTATCATCCCTATCATACTGGAGAGAATGTTGCTTGATTTTGGTCCTAGTCTAACTCACAGGTCAATTGAAAGATCCTTCTCTTAGGTAACAAGAAGAACAGAGTGTAAATAGACTCTTTTGAATATATTTAAGTGTCTGAGCTATAAAGAAAACAACAACTGATTAGACTCTTTCTCCAGTCCTATCAAATAATGAATTAAAGTAGAAGAATGTGATCAAATGTTTCACAGGATAAAACATACATTTTGTGCATTTTTTCTTCCATACAATTGTTAGCTTATTTCTTTAATAGGAATTATTCTTCTCTTTCCTCTCTACCTATATAGAAAACACTAGGTCTCAATTCCCACATTTACCACAAAACACTCTCTGACCATTTAAATGAATAGTGATTTCTCCTTCCTATATAACTTAACAATGAGAAACAGTATGATCCATTAACTAGAGGGTTAGACTTAAAATTCAGATCAGAATCTTATGGGAAGAGTTCTATAATTTCTCTAGCATCTTCCAAAATTATCTTGACAACTCAGTGCACAAATAAAGGCAAGGATTCAGTCTTATACATTTTGTTAATAAATATATATACAATGACTTAACTTTTAACAGCAATGCAAGGATCCAGGACAACTTGAAGGGACTAATGATGAAAAGGTTATCCACTACCATAGAAAGAAATGGCAGGGTCTGAATATAACTTGAAGTATGCCATTCTTTAATTCCTTTATGATTTTTTCTAATGTTAGTATTATGTGTCTGATGAATGTAGAAATATATAACATATGCACAACCTATATCACATTACTTACCCTTTTGGGAGGGAGTTGTGTAGAAGGGGAGGGAAAGAACATGGATGGCAAAATGTCCTAAAATTAGTATTAAAAGTTGTATCTACATATGGGACAATAAAATAAAAATAAATAAATAGGAAGCAGCTGGGTGATTCAATGCATTGAGATCCAGGTCTAGAATGGAGGGTCATAGGTTCAAATCTGACCTCAGAAACTTCCTACCTGTGTGACCCTGAGCAAGTCACTTAACCCCCATTGCCCAGCCCTTACTGCTCTTCTGCCTTGGAACCAATACACAGTATTTATTCTAAGATGAAAGATAAGGGTTTTAAAAAATAAAAATACAGAAATAAGTAAATATATTTGCAACTCCTGACTCTTGCTACCATTGCAGAGTACATACATTAATGCAGACTAGGGGTCAGGATTAATGGTCTACGAAGTAGATGAAAATATTTTCATTCTGCTAAATCTTACTTCTAGACTTGCACTGAAAATATCTACATCCATATTCACTTCTTGGTCACATGGTTTATTTTTTTTTATTGTTCAGCTGAACAAAGCCAATTTAGTGCCATCAAAATTTGCCATTTAAAAATAAAAGTAACTATAAAATTTATAAAACATTTAGAGCCCTTATTTTCAGGTGTTATCATCATTTTACCCATATGGAGTTGAGGGCTGTGTCTTTCACAAGCAGATTTGAACCTGGCTTTTTCTATCTCCAAGCCCAGCCCAGATTAGATTATTTGCTATTGTTCAGTTGTTTCAGTTGCATCTAATTATTCATAACCTCATTTGAGATTTTCTTAGCAAAGATACTAGAGCTGTTAATCATTTTCTTCTCCAGCTCCTTTTACAGCTAAGGGATCTGAGGCAAATAGTGTTAAGTGACTTGTCCAGGGTCACACAGCATATGACTAGATATGAATCCCAGAAGATTGAATCTTCCTGACTCTAGACTTCACACCCTATCCACTGTACCATATTCACTAGACCCCATTGTTTCTCTTAGTTTGGTAGGTATAATCAAGATTCAGATTGGAAATAGTCTATTTCTATGAAAAATGTATTCATTAAGATAAGTTAGACAGCTTTAGCCTACCAGCTTTTAAAAGACACTTAAATATATCACATCATTTGGTATTTATTTTTGTATCATGTAAAAAAAATATTTGTTTTGTATTAAATGCAAAAGGAAAAAAACCCACCTTATCAGAAACTGTGGCAAAAACCAAGGTTTTACATTTTAAATCTTTTTTTAAGCTGCTATTTGGAGGGAGTGGAGTATTGAACAGGGAAACAAAATAACAAACAAACCCCCCAAATATCCCAACAGGATCTCCCTTTTGGTTCAGCTGTGTCCTATCCAGTTTCCATTTTCTGATATGATCAGTTCTATTACTCATACAATAGTAACATTCCCACCTATGCAATTAAATTGAAACTAAAATACCAACATGAGGAAAAAAGAACGTGGGAATCAGTGAATCCTGGCATTGTGTTTTGAGACAACAGAAATATTTTTAGCTCATCTCTTCCACCAAGACTTAGTTTCCACTTTTATTCCAACCTGTAAGCTTCCCTTCTGTCACAATATTTCCTTCGATTCCCTTGATTCCTTCTGTGTTTCTCCTCACTCTGTACAAATGGAGAGAGGGAGGGCCCTTTCCCCACTGTCAAGCCTCTGAGAGGCAGTAACAAAATTGCTATTTTAAAAATGGTCCTACAAATGTTACATACTATAGCTGATAATCATACAGTGCATCACTGGACACAAGATATTATTTCCTTAGCTCAATTAATCTCATTAACCTCAAGAATTTTAATTAACTTTACTGAAGTCAACGCAGTCTGCTTATATTTAACAGAATTGTTTGGAGACATACAATAAGAATTGAAACTAGGTTGTTAAGTCTCCAGCCTCATTAACAGTGCAAAAAGTAATTAGCAATTTCTTGATTTTTTTTCAGAAAGGGGCAGATTTTGGGGAAAACATCTGTGTAACTCATTTTCCTGTGTTAGTCACCAAAATAGAAAAGGAGGTTATAAACGCTAATAAAATGTTTTGAATCTTATTCATGTCAATAATCAAAACTGGTAGGAATAAGACTGAAATTGTAATTTCAAAGCTTTAGGGAACTCCTGGATGAGGATACACCATCTATCAATGCAGACCATCACTACTTACACTATAATTTAGAGCTATAGAGAATTGACTGTGGTTCAAAGAAGTTAAGTGACTTGACTGTGTTCACATAGTCAGATACCTATTTGAACTCAGGCCTTTTATGGCTTTTAAACTAGCTCACTTTTTGCATGTTCTATACTACCTCTCATTGAAATTAAATACATGTAATTGTGGGAAATGTTTTTAAATTGCAAAAGGTGAATTTTGTGGCACAAATTCAGAATAGTCATAAAATTATTGGTGTTCATATTATTTTAAACCTAAAATTAAAAGCTTAAATTTAAAAAATATGAATAGCAAAGTAATGGTCAAAAATGTTTTTATGGATCACTTTTCATCTTGAAATATATCTTTTGAAACTATGGGGAAAACTTAACCTGTGGGTGTTTTGCATCATTCTAGCTTCGCAAAGAAAATAACTAAGAAATTATATTAAAATCAAATTGTATTTTTCCCCATAGTATATTGGCAGTGAAACATTTTATATCAGTAGAAAAGATCAGACATCAGTAATGTTAAAATTTCTCTGTCACTATGAAGAATTACAGTTTGCGGCATTTTATTATGGCATACTCCTACACCAAGCCTTTTTTATTTTTATCTGTACATTAT
The DNA here is from genome assembly GCF_016433145.1 of Gracilinanus agilis. Taxonomy (NCBI): domain Eukaryota; kingdom Metazoa; phylum Chordata; class Mammalia; order Didelphimorphia; family Didelphidae; genus Gracilinanus; species Gracilinanus agilis. The sequence goes on from NC_058132.1 coordinate 295,238,760, forward strand.
ATTTATGCTTCATGAATGCTTTTTTTCTTGGCAACTGAAAAATTAGGTCATAATGATGAACATTATCAAAGCTGCAGTTCCTCCCTTACAAAAAGTAGTACATATATTTGCAGACTGCTTTTTTATGGATCCTTGTAATGTTTTACCAGAGCTCCATGTATTCAATTATTATCTCTATATAGATGATGCTATAATTTACTTTTCTACCCTTCAGCTTACCTACCAAAGTATCCTGAATGTGGATCATAGGAGCATAAATTTAGAGCCAGAGCAGATTGCAGTAGCAAATTAGTTTAATCCCCTCATTTTTCAGATGAGTAAACTGAGTGACAAAGGGGTTACAAGACTTACCCAAAATCACATATCTTCTAGGGAAGCTATGTGGCACAGGAGAGTCAGTCAAGAAGAGCTGAGTTCAAATCTAGACTTAGACATTTTACTTGCTGTGTGACCCTAGGCAAGCCACTTAATGCTGTTTCTTCAGTCCTTTTATTTAGAAAAAAGAGCTGGAGAAGGAAATGGAAACCACTCCAGCATCTTTGTCAAGAAAACTTCAATGAGGGCATGAAGAATCAGAAACAACTGAAACAACTGGACAATAATGTATCTTCAAAGTGAGACAAACTCAAGTACAAGACTATTCACTATTTCACACTGACTACAATATTTCTAATCTCCTCAGGTAAGTAAAAGAAATTGTTGTTCAACTTTCCATTCCTCTGAGGATGAGGGAGGGTGTTCACCATAAGCTTTCCTCAACCAGTGGACTTGCAAAGCAATGTTGACCTTGACAAGTAGGGGGTTTTCTTTGTTGCAGGAAGGAGAGCAGTAATAGGGAATGAAGTGAAGTTAACTCAGTTACAACATTTATCTTTTGAGGGCTTTGACAGCAGACAAGGATACCTCCCTTGTCTTGTAGAAACCCAGATGTGGTTCTAATGGTAAAGGGAAAGAGTTTTAAATTGACATTTACTATTGATATGAATGAAGGGACAATCAATAACAAATAGCATCGGGGAAAGGAAGACACGACAGATGGATCTTTAACCTAGGAGAAATCTAAGAGAGAGAGAGAGAGAGAGAGAGAGAGAGAGAGAGAGAGAGAGAGAGAGAGAGAGAGAGAGAGAGAGAGAACCAAACACCTAGGGTCCAGAGTGCATGAATGCAATCCTAATAATGACACCATTTTTAAATGAAAATTCTTCCCTATACTGTTACTTGGAAGTTAGGCAAAACTAGGTAGNGAAATGTAGTCTCAAAGTCCCCACGTGTCCATAGGGAGTCTGCTAGACACTTCCAAATAGCACTTCCCTGAATTCAAAACAAATACATGTTCTTTTCCTCTCCTCCAAACCCCACTAAACGATGCACAATTCCAATGGGTTTTACATGAATCATTGATCAAGACCTAATTCCATATTATTGATAGTTGGACTAGAGTTATGGTGTCACAATAAATTCTATTACAACTATATACAACAACTTGTTCATCTATTCCCCAAGTAATGGCCAACTCTATAGTTTCCAATTCTTTGCCAATACAAAAAGACTTGCTAAAAATATTTTTGTCCAGTTGGTTCTTTTTGCTAACCTCTGCTCTCTTTGAGATACAGATTCAGTTAAAGGGTAGGAATAGTTTTGTGACCCTTTGAGACAAGTTCCATATTGCTTTCTAGAATGGTTGTATCAGTTCACAAATTCACACACAGTGTATTAGTGTTCCAATTTTCTCACATCCAAATTTATTAGTTTCCTTTTTCTTCATGTTAGGTAATATTTTAAGTATGATGTTATCTTGGAGTTGTCTTAATTTGCATTGCTCTAGTCAAGAGAAATTTGGAGCATTTTTTCATGAGACTACGGATAGTTTTAATTTTCCTCCTTTGAGAACTACCTGTTCATATCCTACGGCTATTTTTCAATTGGGAAAGAAGCAAATCATTCTTCACTTTATTTCCTACACTTATTTTCTCTACTTAAGCAATATGTATCTTCTTTCACAACATGATGAACATGAAAATATGTATTATATGACAACAGATGTAGGATCTATATCATATTACCAGTCATCTTAGGAAGGGTGAAGGGGTAGTTGGGAGGAAGGGAGAGAACTTGGATCACGAAAAATTTGAAAACAATTATTAAAAAGTTTTATTTACATGTAATCTGGGAAAAAATTTAAAGATTAAAAAAAATCTCTTTGCCTCAATTTCCCCTTCTGTCCATGAGAAGATTAAGACTCAATGGTTTCTTAGGTTTCTTCCAGCTTTAAATTTAAGATTCAATAAACTTTTACTGAGTGGTAGGATTTATCCTATAACCCTTGAGAATCAAAGTAATCTCCATACTTTGAAGAGATACCTACTAGAATAGAAGCTTCTTGAGGGCAGAGATTGTTGCGTTTTTTTGTCTTTATATTCTTAGTAAATGCTTCATACATTAACATGTAAATTTGAGATGGCAATAAATTCTTGCTGAGTGCTTGTTGCATCAAAGATATGACATTTACATTTCAAATATCAACCTTAACCTCAAATTGCTGGCATTTAAGTGACCAGCTGAACTGCAAGACAATGTAGAGTTACTCAGGAGTTTAAATGTCCCTGATGAACATGGTTATTTTATTGAACAGTTAAGTTACAATTATCGCTTTTCAAATATTGATGTTACTGTTCATTGTCATACCCAAATCTAAGGGATGTTAAAGAATAAAGTGTTATATTAATAAAATATTTAGGCACTAAATAAAAGCCTGTTGAGGGGCAGCTGGGTAGCTCAGTGGATTGAGAGTCAGGCCTAGAGATGGGAGGTCCTAGGTTCAAATCTGGCCTCAGACACTTCCCAGCTGTGTGACCCTGGGAAAGTCACTTGACCCCCATTGCCCACCCTTACCACTCTTCCACCTAAGAGCCAATACACAGAAGTTAAGGGTTTAAAAAAAAAAGGCCTGTTGATATCAATATTTAAATATTTACATCGGCTAGAAGAAACAAATATATCAATCATACCTTTTAATCATGGCCTGCCCAATGTGACTTTTCATACAGAAAACCTTTCGAGTCTGAATGCCCACACCACAGGTGGCTTCTCCATTCCAGTTACTTGTTGCATTTAGGGCAGTTACCAAGGCATCTTCAGAGCAGGAACCCCAAGGTGATGTCTCCCAATAGAAATGTGTACATGAATGGTCATTGCACAAACGATATTCTTGTAGGGCTTGAAGAGAAGGACATGGTTTTCCACCTATGTGAGGCAAGAAGAAGAAAGGTCAACTGAATTCTCAGGTATTTTCTTTTAATGTGTGGGACAGGGCAGCCTTGGAAATAAAGCCCCCTTTAGTTAAGCAAGGACAGGGTTAATGACATACTATAGAAGTCACTTTCAAGCAATGTTTCTTTTCCTACCAGAAACAAGCTGATAAAAATGAGATTTTTGACTCTCAAAGAAAATTGTAGGATTATAAATTTAGAGCTGAAAGTGATGTTAGAATTTATCTTATTTAAGTACCTTAGCTTTTAAAATGAAGAAACTGAAGTTAAGATAAATAATATGACTTAAGAAAAAGTCACAGGTCATAGGAAGAGCTGAAATCCAAAAACAAATCCTCTTATTCGAAATCTAACACTGGGTACAAAGTGGCATAGTAGATATAGCTTTAAGAGTCTGGAGTAAGAAAACTTGAGTTCATATCTGACCTCAGACACTTACTTGCTCTTTGACCTTGGGGAAGGTCACATTTTATCTTTTGCCTAAGTTTCTTAAGCTGCAAATCATAATAGCACTTACTTCCCAGGGTTGTTATGAGGATCAAATGAGATAATATTTGTAAAGTGCCTAGCAAATAGTAGGCTTTAAAAAAAAAAAAAACGATTTACTCTATCTAATTCCCTCTTTAACTATACCATATTGTTTTGTTCATGGGATCAATTAAATTTGTAAATAACCAACCAAAATGCATAGATAAAAGGAATATGTTGCAAGGTATAAATAAAAAAAAACAACCTTTTTTACTTGAAGTCAGAGGCCTTGCATTCAGTTTCCATCTCTGCCACCTGTAGGATTATTCTAACACTTAACCAAACTCTGAAAACCTTAATTTTCTAATCTATAAAATGATACCAAAGGTATTAGTTGTCCCCAACTTCCCTTCCAGTTGTCACTCTTTGATATTAGGAACCTTAAATATAAAATCCAGGATAAACAGGTTAAATCAGTTAAAATAACAATATGAACTGCTGAAATTGCAGAAAGAGTTAGAATATGGGAAAGTTAAAATTAAATGAATTTGAGGGAAAAAAGAATGAAAGAAGGAAGGAAGGAAGGAAAGAAGGAAGGAAGGAAGGAAGAAAAACAAAGAAAGAAAGAAAAAGAAAGGATGGAAGGAAGGAAGGAAGGAAGGAAAGAAGGAAGAAAGGAAAGAAAGGAAGAAAGGAAAAAAAAGGATGGAAGGAAGAAAGGAAAAATAGAGAAAATCTCTCTTTGCCCAGATATTTAAAGTGGCCCAGATCCTCCTGAGTTCTAGAATTGTAATTTTAAAGTCCAAAAGTATCTTCTAGAGATTTTCCTTCAAGTGCCCAGTCTTCAACCACAAAAATACTACCTGACAAGGCACTATCCACTAGCAAAGAGACCAGACAGATGTGCATTCCTACACTCCTGGGTGAGTCAGACAATCCAATTTCATTACCGGCTTTTCTTCAGCTTTTTTTTTTATATCCATGTAAAAAGTGGTATTTATCTAAAAGTATTGATCTTCTCCTCCTATTACACACTATAATGTTTTATTCAGTGGGCTGAAAGCTCAGGAAGATTTGTGACCTTGACTTGTTATTCTTGTTATTTTTTCCCCATTAAATACTATAACTTTTCCCCCTCCAGAAATACAAAACACAAGTACAAGGGGGAAACAAATGTACTTTAAGAACCCTCAATCTTCATTTATCCTGACCCCAGAACTATTTTTCAGGATCAAAGAACAGAACCCTGTTTAAAAAGGAGTTTCTCACAGCAAGTGGTCAAACTGCCCTGCTGTTTCAAACTAAGCCGTGGGCAGGGATGGCAGAGAGGCACATGAAAGAAGGAAGTAGGAATTTATCTGGGGATGAAGTCCATGGCTATAAATGATAAAAACATCAGACTCTGAGTAAGAAGAAATCCCTCAAGCCGTATAGGAGTGAACTTGATGGGAGGTCATACTGTGTTCCTTTCATTTGTTAGAACAATGATATTTTACATGTTTTTGCATTTTAACTTTTTCAAAGTCATTTTCATGGTTGTTCGTCTAATTTTTACCTCATAACATGCCTGTAAAGTAAATAACTGGCATAAAACGTTTGATGCTATGTTACAGATGAAAAAACTGAGACCTAAAGATTAATTCATGTATCCAATGTCACACAGCTTATTAGTATATCCCAGTTCCTTTAAAATATTTTACCTCTTGTGCATAGTGCCTAATCTTCATCTTCTATCACAAGAATATACAATTAAAAATGGCTGAAGTTTATAAAGCACTTTAAAATTTTCAAAGTGCTTAATATGTCATTTAGTCCTCATAGCAACTTTATTATGTAGACAGTATCAATATCCCTATTTTACAGAAGAGGAAACTGATGATCACCAAAGCTAAGTGATGCATTCTGAATCCAATGGTTAGCAAGTGCCTGAGGCTGATTCAGATGAAAGTCTTGCTAAAAATCCCAGTTCCCTCCTAGTATGATGCTTTAGAGCAGTGATTCCCAAAGTGGGTGCTGCAGAGATCCAGAAGAGCGGTGATGGCCACACATTTTTTGTATTACATTCTATTCTGAGTTCAATAAATAGTTTCATAATTTCCAGGGGGCACTAAGTAATATTTTTTCTGGAAAGGGGGCGGTAGGCCAAAAAAGTTTGGGAACCACTGCTTTAGAGGTAGCCCTTTTAAAATGGATGGCAAGCCTTCAAGAGGTATGTCTAGATGCATATCGATTAAACCTGAATACAAATTTTCACCTTACAATCAATTATTTTCTGTATTCCCTTTTACTCTGATTAGGAAACAACAACAACAACAACAAAAACCCACCTTATTAAAATGAAATGACAAATTTAGATAGTAGTTTTAAAGGCATGGATTACAACTATGTATTGCTTAATCAGTTATTTTTTTTTTCTTTTTAAATGAACACTTAATCCTCTTTTAAAATTCCTACCATTACTCACCATCTCCTGGCAATGCTAGTATAGTTCTGGTCCTTGTCTGCTTCCCCTCTGTGTTTTTATTTGAGCAGGACTGAGAACAGGCTGACCACTCGGTCCATTGACTAACCACACAATCCATTCGGCAGGGTATTTCACAAGCCATCCGTTCTGGAGGAGGAGGCGCCAGACAGAGATTGCCTGATACCTCTTCTCCTGCAAACAAACAAACCAAGAAAAGTCATCTAAGAGACAATCTGAGGTAAGGTCATAGATAATAAAATATTTTTTAAGTTTTCCCTGTTCAACTTAGACAATATCTACCCAATATTCCTGAAGCCCACAAGATGCAAGACCTAATGTCTTCAGCACATTTCAAGTACTTGTATTATGAAAATGTGACATGAAATCACTTAATATTTAGAAACCCACAGATAATAATACAATCTTCATTGCTCTTCCTTCTCTGAGACAAAGCCAATTCATTCCCAGATTGTTTTGAGTGTGACATAGTAGTGATGAATAAAACCTGAATAGGATGGGCTATTATACCTATGGCACATATTTCTCAGAAGGAAAGGAAATCAGGGATGTTTGCTGGTTGGAAAATTAAAATTTCTGCTGATCCTGCATTTCTGATTCTAATTGCAAAATTTTCATAGACATTTCTTTGCAGAGAATTACTTTTCAAATCATGGCGACCTTGAACAAGAGATGATGTTCACATTATACTTTTCGTTTTTATTTTCTGAATTCCCACCACCATAAAAGTATGCAAATGAAACTATGGTTAAAGGTATATAGCATTCCATCTGAAATTATCAAAATCATATGAATGTGGCAATGCACTTTTTGCTTCAGCTTTAAATGTTAGTCCTCAGTGTGTGTAGTTCCTAAGCAACAAATAGCCACACCACCACCATTTTTATCCAATCCAAAAAAATGGGATAAATTCATTTAAAACATTAAAAAAGGAACATCTAAACACTCTGTTACTCTAGGGACACAATACAAAATAATAATTCACAAATCCAGTGATATGGACTCTCGATTCTGACGTCCTCAAGTGACAATTTGAATCTTGTGGGTATTTATAATCTATGTATCCTTTTTTTTTAAGGATAATTAAAACAAGCATGATAATGTTGTCCAAGTTGTTGTGAAAGAAATACACTATCTTTGATCTATCAGAGTTCTCAGTCTGATGTTCCTAATCTTTTTTTTAATAGTAACTTTATTTCAGTATAATTGGTTTTATTTATAATCTTAGGCACCTTATTTATTTTAAAAATTAGAATCCCTGCGTTGATAGGTAGATATATAGATGGAAAAATATAAATAACTGTCAGATAGATTGACAGAGAAGATTGATATGGGGTTTTAACCTTGTATTTATGAACTTTTAAAATATTTCCATAACTATATTTCCATATAATTGGTTTTCTTTGGAATCCAGTGTATTTTATCATATGCATTTAAAAACATTATCCATTGGATTTACCACCTTGCCTTGTCACAAAAAAAGTTAAGACTCCCTATTTAGGTAGTTAGATAAAAGATAGATAATGATAGACAAGTAAATGAGAAATTCATGAAAATATAAAGATAATATAGACTGATAGATACATGCATAGATAGATAGATAGATAGATAGATAGATTATCTTGCAGAGAATTGAAACATTATGTCAGTTATTAGAATGCAAGAACTATAGGTTCAATTCAAATCTATCCTTCTCTAGATAACTCATTTACTGAAGTTACAAACTAGATTCACTATTATAAGAGAATATGGTAGGAACATGAATGACCATTTAATATAGTTTGAGACCATGGAAAGAAATAAACAACACCAACTATCACAAGAAACACGTTTTTATTCTAACTTTACACTGATGGGAATGTTTTCTGTCACAGGCATTCTCCAACACAAAAAATAACTGGGAAGATAGATTTCTCTCTCTTTTTTTTTTTCCTTAGGAAGTAAATAAAACGAGCAGACAGCTAGTGAGCCTGTCTTAAGTAGATGATAGTGCAGTGGTAATATCTGCATTCATATTTCTAAATGAGGCCAGGCTCATTGCCCTTGAGGTACAAATAAAACTTTTCAAGCATATTATGAGAAGTAATAGAGAATCTAGCAGATAATCAAGCCACAAGACCATTTTCAAAGCATAATTTTTCCTTCTCGCTCTATTTTCACGATGTTTTTCCATTATGTCAGGCCCTAGAATTCACACAGGAGAAGAAAAACAAATAAGCTGGACTTTGTATAGTGCTAGGCCACCCACAACAAGGGTGGCCTAGGAAAATTGTTTATTAATGTTTAATTATGTGGAATTGAGGATATTCATTGGTGAGAACATCAGAAAAAGAGTCCACCTACTTCTAGTCCTTTTTATGTCCTTAGACAAGTGTCTGTCATCACCAATATAAGATGTTCCCTACACGTTTCATTTTTTTTTTAACCCTTAACTTCTGTGTATTGGCTCCTAAGTGGAAGAGTGGTAAGGGTGGGCAATGGGGGTCAAGTGACTTTCCCAGGGTCACACAGCTGGGAAGTGTCTGAAGTCGGATTTGAACCTAGGACCTCCCGTCTCTAGGCCTGACTCTCAATCCACTGAGCTACCCAGCTACCCCCTCCCCAAATGTTTCTTGTATGCTTATGCTGTGTGAGGCACTTTGTTAGAGACTGAGGATAGAGATATGAAATAAGAGATGGATTCTTCCCTCATAAAGTGTATGATGTATCTCATACCTGAACCCACTCTTCAGTCTTTTCCTCAACTATAGATTTTTTCTCAATGGTGGGTAATCTTTTCCTAATCTCCATTTTCTAGTTCAATTCTATATATGATCTTCCCCTATTATATAGAAGCTCCTTGAGGTTAGGAAGTGCCTTATTCGATTATATTTGTATTCTCAGTTCTTTGCCTATAGCCTGGCAGAGAGTTAGTACTTTATAATGCTCTGTCTATGTTATATTGATGTTTTTATCCCTCACTCTACCTGGCATACAATAATCAACTCAGAAATATTTTTTGAATTTAATATCCCTATGTTTCAGTGTATTTATCTCAAAATCAGGGGTCTGAACCAGATGATGTCTAAGGTCCATTTTATTTCCTAGCATTCTATATTATATAATTGGAGAGGTTGGATATAGAACACAGTTGTAACTATGGCAGAGGCGTACATTCGCCAAGTATTCTTCCTTCCCTTCCTAGGTTTGTTAGTCAGTCTTCTTCCCTTCAATGCCTTATATCTTAGCAGGAAAGAAACCTTACAACATCTCAGGGTGTACATTCTGGGTATTGTTGTTTGTTATTTGTCCTTCATTTTTGAAGAGGACCAATGCGAATATCATTCCAGGCTGATGTTTTGACTTATGCATGAATTGGATTTATGTGAGGTAGAGCTGCATAAAGTTGTCAGCCTCACTCCCTCTTCCAGCATCATTTAAGTCCAATGGCAGGACAAAAGTCAAGAAGACTGGAATGGTCTGGGATGTAGTGGATGACTTTGGCTTCTTGGATGTCTTATTGAGCTGTAAGTGTTTCACGGTGCCTACTTTTGCTACTTTCATGGCTGCTGGAGCAAATTGTTCTCATTCTACTGGGGGAAGTCTTCACACGTCTGGGATAGACATTCCCCTAATTCACCAATAGGTTTGTGGCACATCAATTACCCTCAATCTGGTTTAGTCTACCTTCCAATATGGTTTACTGGGGTGCAGCTGCTGCTTATGCTGCAGCTTCTTGGAGCCACATTTGAGAGTTTAATGCCAGGTGGACACTAAAGGTGGATGAGCAACCCTGAAAAGGACTTGGAAAGCCACCATACAAGGGGTGTTAGTCCTCCTTGAGCACCCATATCCCCCAATCTGGGTGTATACTCTGAGTGAGTCCCTAATACCACCAGCTCTGGGTAAATTTATTGCTAGTTATAGCAATAAAATATGGGAATGATTTCGGTGGGAATGCTGAAGTCAGCTGGCAGAATAATCTATTTCTAATCAAAATCTATATAGACCTCTGATCATACTCTAATAGTCTTCCCCATTTATATCCATGACTTACACATAGTATTGCCTTAATTACCAGTTAAACAAGGGCCAGCTCAAGTTTGCTTTTGCAACCCAGATATCATTAATATCGTTATTATAACTACTAATATTTCATGACTAAAACTTGTGATCACCTAATATAGTGAGCAAGTGAGATCTATAATGATAGAGGTAGCAACTATCTAGATAAAAATAGATGTGAACATTTAAAGTATTATGATGAGATGAATGGCTAAACTAACTCCTGGGTTACTACTATGTGCTGGACACCATGGAAAACTGATTCAAAGACATATATGGTCCACTTTTTATTCTCAGGAGACTCACCATCAAGGTCTAGAAACAAAGCACATATCAGTATAAACAGAACATATAATGTGACCTTTTATGGTTAAAGAGGAGGAAGCATCAATATAGAAAGGGAGATTTTGGTGACATTTCAGGCAAAAAAGTAACAGTGAGAAGTGGGAAAGTATAAAAACATATTTAGGAGATAAGAAGTAACCATTGGAACAGAGAGGAGTATTTATGGAAGGAGGGAACATCTATTGATTAAAGAGGGTTAGCTCAGTTTAACTTCTACTCAAGGGTCAATGTTTCCTCATGTTCAGGCTCTCCTCATATTTAATATGAGGATATATACATGCATCTGATGCATTTATATATATGTACACATGTACATATATTTATACCAATAGACTATACATATATTTTTTCTTTATCAAATGAATTAATATAGAGAGAGGGCTTTGTGAAATTTAAAGTGCTATAAAGTATCTTTTTTTGTATGTTGTTTTCCACAATGGAATTTAAGTTGACTACAAGGAACGTTTTACTTATTTACATATCCCTAGTGCCTAATACTGTCCTTGCCAAATAGTAACTGGTTTATAAAAAGTCAGTGAGGAACAGGAGGAGAAAGTACTGGCTCTGGAGATAAAGAACTTGGGTTCAGATCTTGCTTCTGCAATTTATCATATATGTCACAATAAGCAAGTTACTTAATCTTGCTAAGGAGACTCAGTTTCCTCCTCTGCAAAATGAGAGGATAGAGCTAGATAGAATCTAAGATCCCATAGAGTTCTAGTAACATAATTCTTATTAATTTAATAGAGAGCAATTCAAAAGTTCATTTAAGATAGACCATAAACAGCTTTGATTTCTAGAATTTGTTGTATTTTTGTACACAGAAATTTTGAAACACTTCATGTTTCACTAGAACTGATTTAATCAAATACTACCACCTTTCATACTATGGGTACCTTGGAAATTCATATGGATGGTAGATTATAATTTTTTAAAAATTATTCAAACTGCCTCTCAACTGATATACCTATTTCTTTTATGTAATTAAATGTCAAAAGCTTTTCCAGTGCTTTGACAGCTTGTCCACATTAGTTAATCTAGAAACATGGACTCATAAACCAAGCTATCTTTAAGGCTACTGCTTTAACAGGCATAATAGGAGACAAGAATTAGTACAACAAATCAGAGAGTAACAAGAGTATCATCTAAAATAGGGGTGCTTAAACCTCAGAGAATAGGCATGATTCTCTTTGGCGCTCAGGTGAAATCTATGGATCCATTTTCAGAATGATATTTTAAAATACATTAGATTACATAAAATACACTGGATTACAAATGAAACAAATTATATTAAAATGGAGTTATCAAGACATTAAAAAACAAGTTGATGAATCCCAGACTAATAACATAAAAAGAAAACTAAATATATTATACACAACTCATGGAGAAAACTTGATCAAGAGTAAATCTTGAAGACATTGCTCAATATAAGGTGCAATAGAAGATGGCAGAGTAGAAACAGGGAAGCTCAAAAGCACTGTGAGAATCATCTCCAACAATCTTAAAATAATTCCACAAAATGAACACAGGAGTTAAAAAAACTAACAAGGAGACAGAGAAACAACTTTCATGAAGATAACAACTTAAAAGGTAGGCAAAGGATATCTGGAGCGCTGGAGTGAGAGGGAAATATAGCCAGTATGAATATACAAAAAAAGAGTAAAGAGGAAGACAACATAAAGTCCCATCATCACTCCACATTTACTATTTCAGGTTCTGAACCTGAGCCCAAGCTAACATCTAGACCCTGAGAACTGCCTGGGCCAATAGTTATTCAATTCAACATTCACAGACCTCAAATTTCCAAGCAAAACTGAGATAGAGTCTGAAATTCTAGCCTGTGGTAGTGTGGGCACAGATCAAGGCCAGGAGTCTTAGCCCAGGGTTGTGGTGAGAATGTTGATCCTAGTTTGGGGTTGGTGAGAGACCCAGAACTGCCTCCCACACATCCCTGGAAAGGGCAGTTCGCAGAGCACTGACTTGAGGGAGCCTGGCTGACTCTTTCCAAAGCTCAAGGAGAAGCCTCAGTACAGTCTGTTGTGTTCTGTGTGCCTGATGTGATCAAGCCTAGAGTAAAATCAAAAACCTACACCCAAGCCTGAGGCTATCATCAGTCTCAGGGGGTAATTGAATAAGTAGTTGGGGATGGTTCTCAGTACTCCCAGCCCACAGACCATCAAAGCATCTTGAAACAAGGAAAATTGCAGAAACCTAGAAATAAGATTAAGGGTAGCATTGAGGAAGGACTGAATTTAATAGGGTGCCCTAACCTCCTGGAGAACAGAACCTACCTTTAAAAAGGCTGGGAAAAAGAGCAAATATCAAAAAATACCTAATCATAGAGAATTTTTATGGAGTCAAGGATCAAGGCACAGACACAGAAGGTGATAGTGAAAGCAAAGCAAACACATGCCAAGTCCAAAAGAAAAATATGAATTGGATTTAGGTTCTGAAAGAACTCAAAGTATCTAAAAATCAGTTAAGAGAGGAAGAGAAAAAATGATGAAGAGAAATGAAAGCAATGCAAGAAAAAATAGACCAAATGAAAGACTCAAAAACGGATGAAAGAAAATCATTTCTTAAAAATTAGAATTGGGCAACTAGTAGCTAATGGCTTCATGAGACATCAAGAAGCAATAAACCAAAAATCAAAAGAATGAAAAAAAAGAAGAAAACATGAAATATGTCATTAAAAAAAAACAACTGACTTGTAAAATAGTTCCAAGAGAGACAATTTAAGAATTACTGGACTATCTGAAAGTCATGATCAAATAAATAAACAAACAAACAAACAAACAAACAAACAAACAAATAAATAAATAAAAGCCTGTACATTATAATAAAAGAAATTATAAAAGAAAACTGACCAGATATTCTTGAACAAGAGAGTAAAATAGAAAGTAAAAGAATTCACAGATCACCTCCAGAAAGAAGTCCTCAAATGAAAATTCCCAGGAATAAAATAGTTAAAAATCAAGAGCCTCAAAGCCAAGGGAAAAAAAAATGCTGTAAGTAGCCAGAAATAAATAATTAAAGAACCATGAAGTTACAATCAGGATCACACAGGACTTAGCAGCCACCACATTAAAGGATCAGAAGGCATGGAATATGATATTCTGGAAGGTGAAAGATCTAGGTTTATAATCCAGAATCACCTATCCAGCAAAAATGAGTATATTCTTTCAGGGGGAAAAAAGATCATTCAAAAAAATAGAAGATTTCCAAGTATTCCTGAGGAAAAGACCAAAAAATCTTGAAGTCCAAACACAAGACCCAAAGAAAAGCCTAAAAAGGCAAATAAGAAAGAGAAATTTTAAGTGACTCAACAAGGTTAAACTCTATATATTCCTGCATGGAAAGAGAATATTTGTAATTCTTAAAAATTCTTATTAGTAGTAGAGCAGTTAAAAGGAGTATACTTACACAGAGTGGGGAAATGAGCTGATTAGAATGATGTGATATGTAAAAAGAAAATAAAAGGGTAAAAAAGAGGATTGTACTGAGAATGGAAGGGATAGATGAAAAGGGGTAAATTATCTAATCTAAAGAGTATGAAAAACTTACTACAGTGGAAGGGAGCATGAGGATGGTGATAGGAAGTGCTTAACCTTTACTCTGGTAACTAGCTCAGAGAGGGAATAACAACCATTCTCACTGGGGCATAGAAATCTCTCTTACCCTATAAAGAAGTAGGAGGGGAATAAAACACTCTAAAGGGCATGGTGATAAGAGGAAGAGGGAAGTGGGGAGGGGTGATATAAAGCAAAACATAAGTGAGGAGGAACAGAGTGAAATGAAAAAGAACAGGATCAAAAGGGGAAAATTAGATGGAGGGGAAAACATAGTTGGTAAACATAACTGTTAACGTGAATGGGATGAACTCATCCATAAAACAGAAGTGGAGAGCAGAATAGATTAAAAGACAGAATCCTACTATATGTTACTTACAAGAAACACATTTGAGGCAGGGTGATACACAAAGATAAAGTAAGGGGCTGGAGCAGAATTTATTGTGCATCATGTAAAGTAAAAAAACAAACAAACAGGAATTGCAGTCCTCATCTTGGATAACACTAAAGCAAACACAGATCTAATTAAAAGAGATAAGGAAGGAAATTCAAAAGGTACTATAAACAATGAGGTAATATCAATATTAAATAAATATGCACAAAATATTATAAAACCTAAAATTTTTAAAGGATGAATTAAATGGACTTTAAGAAGAAATAGCAAAATGATAATAATGGGGGGATCTCAATTTCTCCCTTTCAGATGAAGAATAATAAAAAAATAGATGAAAGTATAGGAGCAGCAAAAGCCAAAACCTCTCTGACTATCCTTCCATACCAATGCTTAAAAAGTATTTCAAAAAATCCAACAACAAGACAGAGTCACAAGGTTCTCCTGCTGAACACAACTTGGAAGGCAGGCAGAGAGTCGATTTCCATGGTATAAAGGGGAGAGTAGAAACAAGACTGGGCTGACCAAACTAACCCCCACCTATTGCGCTGAGATCTGAGATTAGACATGGGCTGATTTTGCAATCCTGGGGTGAGGGCTGCAATTGTGAAGGAGCACCTCAGACACACCACTATAGGTACTGTTTTCTGATAGTGGATGACAGGGAGGAATTAGGGTGGGGCATCTGGCTAGGCATCTTGGACTCCATGGCTGGCTATGGTGAAGATTTTTCCCAGATCAGGTTAGCTCAACTGGTCTAATCCAGTATACCAGCAGAGGAGAGAGAAGGTTGAAGATTCAGCTTCAGGGCAGAGGAGCTCCAGTAAATCAGTAGAGGCACTAGTTTACAGTCAACAGGGGGAAAAATTAGCAAACAGAAAAAGAAGATAACTATTGAAAGCTTCTAAGGGGACAAAGGATGGAATGAACACAGGATGATGAGATCCAAGGAACTTCAATAAAAACCTCAAAAAAACCTTGGGAAGTAGTCTCAGATTCTGAAAGACCTCAAAAAGGAATTCAAAAATCAAATAAGACAAGTTGAAGGAAAATAGGAAAAAGAAAACAACAAGTTAAAAAAGCAAAATAGTCATCTAGAAAAGAAGAAATAAGAATCAGAGGAAGAAAATAGTGTCATAAAAGCCAGAATTGGCTTACTGGAAAAAGAAGAAAAAAGTTGAATGAAAAGAATGACTTGAAAAAAAGAATGGACCAAATGGAAAAGGAGGGAGAAAGGGTCAGAATAAATTCATTCTTTAAAAATTAGAATCAGGGAAACACTAGCTAATGACTTCAGGAGACATCAAGAAACAATAAAACAAAATTAAAAAATAAAAAAAAACAAGAAAGAAGTAAAGGAAGTGAGTGAAATTTTAGAAAAGTTAGAACTAATAGATCTCTGGAGAGATGGCAATAGAAATGAATATAAATTCTTTTCAGAAGTACATGATTCCTACACAAAAATTGATAATGTAATAGGGCATAAAATCTTCACAATCAAATGCATAAAAGCAGAAATAATAAATGTATCCTTCTCAGATCATAATGCATAATAAACAAAGTTCCATGGAATATAAATATAAATTTAATTGGAGACTAAGTAATCTAATGCTTTAAAAAAACATGGGTCAAAGAACAAATTTTAGAAACAATCAATAATTTTATTGAGAATGACAATGAGGAGACAACAAATCAAAATTCATGAGATTATAGCCAAATCAGTACTTAGGGAAATTTTTTATCTCTATTTACACCACTAAAATAGAGAAAATGCAGATCAATGACCTGGTCATGCAATTAAAAAAAAACTAGAAAAAGAATAAGTTAAAAATGCGCACTTAAAGAATAATTTGAGATACTAAAAATTAAAGGAATAACTAAAAAAATTGAAATAAGAGAACCATTGAACTATTAACTAAGACTAGAAGCTGGTTTTATGGGGGAGGGGAAGTAAAATAGACAGTGTTGGATTATTTGATTAAAAAATAAAATAATAAAATAATTAGTATCAAAAATGAAAAGGGTGAACTCACCACCAATAAAGAGGAAATTAAAGTAATCATTAGGAATTATTTTGTCCAAATATATGCTAATAAATCTGATAACTGAAGTGAAATATTTACAAAAATACAAATTGCTCAGGTTAGCAAAAGAGAAAATAGAATCCTTAAATAATTTCATATCAGAAAAAGAAATTCAATAAGCTATTCATGAATTCCCTAGGAAACAATCTCCAGGGCCAGATGGATCCACAAGTGAATTCTATCAAATATTTAAAGAACAATTAGTACCAATACTACATAAGTTATTTGGGAAAATAGGCAGAGAAGGAATCCTACCAAATTCTTTTTATGAAATGAATATGGTACTATTACCAGGAAGAGCAAAAATGGAGAAAGAAAATTATAAGCCAATTTCATTAATGGATATAGATACCAATTTTTAAATAAGATATTAACAAAGAGAATTCAGCAATATATCACAAGGATCATTCATTATTACCAGGTGTGATTAACACCAGGAAAGCAGGGCTAGTTTAATATTAGGAAAACTATCAGCATAATTGACCATCTCAATAACCAAATTAACAGAAATCATATGATTATCTCAATAGATGCAGAAAAAGCCTTTGACAAAATACAATACCCATTTTCATTAAATGCACCAGAAAGCATACAAAAAACGAGTTATTCCTTAAAATAATAAGTACAATAAAGCTAAAACCTTCAGCAAGTATCATCAGCAATGGAAATAAGTTAGAAGCCTTCCCAGTAAGATCAGGGTTGAAGCAAGGATGCCCATTACCAGGACTATTATTTAATATTGTATTAGAAATGTTAGCTTTAGCAGTAAGAAAAAAGAAGTCTAAGGAATTAAAGCCATCAATGAGGAAACTAAATGAACACTTTTTGAAGATGATATGATGGTTTATTTAGAGAATCCTAGAGAATCAACTAAAAGTAGTTGAAATAATTAATAACTTCAATAAAGTTGAGGATTACAAAGTAAATTCACATAAATAATCAGCATTTCTATATATTACCAACAAAGTTCAACACCAGGAGTTAAGAAGAGAAATTCCATTTAAAATCACTCTAAACAATATAAAATACATGAGAATTTACTTACCAAGGCAAACACGGGAAATATATAATTACAAAACACTTTTCACACATAGTCAGGTCTAAACAATTGGAAAAATATTAATTGTTCATGGGTAGGCCAAATAATACAATAAAAATGTCAATCACATTTATTTAGTTATTTATTCAGTGCCATGCCAACTAACTTATTTGTTTGTTTGTTTATTCAGTACCATACCAATCAAGCTATCAAATAAAATTTTTATAGAACTAGAAAAGATAATAACAAAATTCATCTGGAAGAACAAAAGGTCAAGAATATCAAGGGAACTAATGGAAAAAAAATGGAGGCCTAGCAGTAACAGATCTCAAACTGTAACATAAAGCATCAATCATCAAAATAATCTGCTAATGGCTAAGGAACCGAATGGTAGAACAATAGAGTAGATTAGGTATCCAATATACAGGGGTGAATGACTTTAGAAACAATGTTCGATAAACCCAAAGTTCCCAGTATTTGGAATACTTAACAAAAATAGCTGGGAAAACTGGAAAACAGTATAGCAGAAGCTAGATAAAGACCATTATCTCAGACCCTATATAGATAAGATAGAAATTGATATGTAATTCATATATAAGGATGAATTAGATTAGAGAAACTTAGAATCTGGCAGATCTCTCGAGAAAGAAAGAACTTATGATCAAACAAAAGATAGAGAGTATTATAACATGTAAAATAAATAATTTTGACTATATTAAATTGAAAAGCTTTTGTACAAACAAAACTAATCTAACCAAGATTAGAAGGAAAATAACAAACTGGGAAAATGTTTTTATAACAAATGTTTCTGATAAAGGTCTAATTTCTTAAATTTATAAAGAACAAAGTTAAATTTATAAGATAAAAGCCATTCCATAATTGACAAGTGGTCAAAGGATATGATCAAGCAATTTTCAGATGAAGAAATCAAACTTATCAATAACCATATTTAAAAAGTTCTAAATCACTCTTGAGTAGAGAAATGCAAGTTAAAATAATGCTGATGTACCACCTTACAATTATCAAATTTTCCAGTGGCTATAAAGGAAAATAGCAAATGTTGGAGGGGATGTGGCAAAATTAAGACATTAATGCATTGTTGGTGGAGTTGTGAACTGATCCATTCATTCTGGAGATCAGTTTAGAACTATACCCAAAGAGCTATAAAATTGTGCATAAACTTTGGTCCAGTAATACCACTAGTAGGTCTGCATCCCAAAGAGATAATAAAAAAGGGGAAAGGAACTTGTACAAATAGATATAGATATAGATATAGATATAGATGATATAGATATAGATATAGATATACTCTTTTTGTGGTGGCAAAGAATTGGAAACTGATGGTTTGTCCATCAATTGGGAACTGTCTGAGCAAATTGTGTGGTACATGTTAGTAATGGAATACTATTGTGCTATAAGAAATAGTAAACAAGATAATTTCAGAACAAGCTCGAAAGATCTGTGGGAAATGATGAAGAATGAAATAAACAGAACTGGGAGAACATTGTACACAACAAGAGCAATATTGAACAACGATTTTCTGTGAAAACTTGGCTACTCTCAGTAATGAAATGATTTTGGATAATCCTGAAAGACTTGTGACAGGGAATGCTATCCATATGCAAAAAAAGAACTGTTGGAGTCATCATTCATAGTGTATTTTTGGTTTTATTTTAGGGTTATGGTTATGTATGACTTTGTTCTTATAACAATGACAAATTTGGAAATGTGTTTTGCATGACAATAAAAAAATAAATTATAAAATACAAAGTGATGATATCAATTTGATGAGGTATGAAAAAGTAACCTACTCAAGGTGAAAATTTTAATTGATGAGGTTTTAATAAGCATCTTTCTATACAAAGTATGAGCATTCCCATTAGCATTACATTGTGGGTGATTTATCGAGTCATGATCATTGAAGATCAGAATTGTACCTTTGGAATTCATCCTATAAAAGGGATCAGAAAGCTTTAATGAAGTTAGATATAAGACCTCAGAGTTCCAGCTGAGCAGAGTACATTTGTCTCATAGGCCCAGTTTCCCAGGGCTGAAGTGTAAACATCTATGAAACCCCTCAGGGAAATCCTTAACCCCAGAGATGTAAGCTTAGGAAAAGGTGAGATGGAAAAAACCAAAACTCTTAATAGTGTTAATAGAACATGAGAGGTGATAACAGTACTTTTCATGCCCTGAAATGATAGATATATAGAGGCAGTAGCAAGGCATCCACTTCATGATTAGATGGCAGAGCCATGTCTATCTAAACTGGAAGGTGATTAGAGAAACAAATGAAGAGAAGGCTGGTCCATCAGAAAGGGTTCAAATAGCTCTTGGAGGAAAGAGGGAACTTCCTAGATAATTTAAAGTTTCAAGTCAGCACCAAGTTCCTACACCTAGCCTCTTAGAGAGAAGAGAAATATGACCTTTGTACCTAGATCAAAAAGAACATTAAGGGACTGGGTCATAATATCTACACATAAAAACACATTATATTTAATATGATTGGGAAATGTTCAACAAAATAAATAAAAATACAGTGTAACAAAGATACTTTTATTCGTGGTTTTCTTTTTTATTTAATATTTATTTAGAATAATTTTCCATGGTTACATGATTCATGATCCACCCTCCCCAACTCTTTCTTTCCCCCCTCCCAAAGCTGAAAAAGCAGTTCCACTGAATTATACATGTATCATTGTTCAAAACCTATTTCCATGTTATTTATATTTGTAGTAGAGTGATCTTTTAACATCAAAACCCTAATCACAACCTTTTCGCACTATGTGATTGGTCATATATTTTTTTTAATGCATTTCTGGTTCCACAGTTCTTTCTCTGGATGTGGGTAGCATTCTTTTTCCTAATTTCCTCTGGATTGTCCTCAGTCATGGTAGAAAAGTCTACTACATTCAATTGTGCCATAATGTATCAGTCTTTGTGTACAATGCTTTCCTGGTTCTGTTCCTTTCACTCTTTATCAATTCCTGGAGGTTGTTCCAGTTCACATGGAATTCCTCCTTCTATATTCCTTTCAGCACAATAATATTCCATCACCAACACAATTTATTCAGCCATTCCCCAATTGATGGACATCGCCTCATTTTCCAATTTTTTGCCACCACAAAGAACGCAACTATAATTATTTTTGTACAAGCCTTTTTTCCTTATTATCTCTTTGGAATTTATTTGAGGGTTTCTAAGTTAATATTTGACCAGCAGGGATCATTTCTATTTCAGTTTGACATTGCTGGCATAGATTCTGAAGGTCTGATGGGAAAAAGGGGTTGTTCCCCAGTAGTCGAAGTCCAACAATTGCTTATTAGCTCAGGAATTGAGGGCTTTTTATCTCCAATCTGGTAAGAGTTAGATACAACCTGTATTCTGATATTCCCTGGGAAACAGGCAAGATTAAATCAGTTCATGTAAAACCTAGAACTATAGGTTCTACAACATGGGTTACATATGCAAAGGAAATCTTTACTTTGACGTATATATAGGGAAATTAATCACTATCAACAATTTTAATAGGTAACCTCTTGGGAGAAGATGGAGACCAGCTTGAGTGACAGATCATTGGTTATAGAACTTGGAATATATCCAGATGGCATGAGCCAAGGGCAAAAGATAGTTGAGGCCACCAGTATAAAAGCCTAGGGGCAGACTTCATGGTCTCATTCTTGAGAACAGACTCATGGTTGTTGAAGGGTGGGTAGGCCTATAGACCTGCATATCAAGCACCTGTACCTGATAGTCTCATAATATCCATTGACCTATTACTGAATAAGGCTGAGAGATAAACATCAACACCAGCTATCAAGAAAAATATCACAAGCCCTTCCTTTCACTTGGTCTAAACCTGTGATTCCCAAAGTGGGTGCCACCACCCCCTGGTGGGTAC
The DNA here is from genome assembly GCF_016433145.1 of Gracilinanus agilis. Taxonomy (NCBI): domain Eukaryota; kingdom Metazoa; phylum Chordata; class Mammalia; order Didelphimorphia; family Didelphidae; genus Gracilinanus; species Gracilinanus agilis. The sequence goes on from NC_058132.1 coordinate 295,260,352, forward strand.
TGCAGCAATCCAGGGATCCAGGGAGGTGGTGATGGCCACAGGTGCATTTGGGGGCAGTGAATAACTGTAAGGGGGGCAGTGATAGTATGTGACAGGGGGTGCTAAGTAATATTTTTTCTGGAAAGGGGGCAGTAGGCCAAAAAAGTTTGGGAACCACTGGCTAAACCATGGCTGGGTCTGACCAGGGTCTGGGAGGGAGAGAAGTCTCTACAGTCAGCTGCCAACCTGTTACTTATTGATTAGCCTAATCTAATTCCCATAAGTTTTAGCATAGCCATCTCCAACACCACTTTACAAATCCTGAATCCTATCCCTTTGAATTATAGCATTAAACCCTTCGAAATATATCTCAGGTGAAGACTGATATCTTTCCAAAGCAAGTGAATAATTACAGCCAAAGGGGAAAGGGGAATTTATTTAAATCTCAGTCATTCCATGTTATCCAACTCAATACCAAAACCAACTTTATTACAAACCTTTATCCTCTAATGTAACCACAAGCCAAGTAATCAGAGGAGCTATGTGAACAATATACAGCTTCTCACTTGATAACTTTAGCCTGGGCACTGTTTGTGGGGTCTAGTGCTTAGCTGAGCTGAACATTCACAAGCCCTGGTGGTTATCAGCACACCTTGGTGGCCACCCAGGCATCTCTATCCTCACTCAGCCTAGATCCATTTACCATCTAGGGATCTTGGGCCAGCTTGTCAGGCCCATCTAACAGAAGCACTATAACACCCTGTATAAAACAACACAGGGTAGGTTACATTGAAGTTGTATCTATGTACATTGAAAGAAGAGATATGGTGATTAATGTGATTAATTTAGCATAAATGACTAGTCCAAAACATTCAGGTCAATCAAATTCAACAACTATATATTGTGCCTCTGTTATAGAATATCTTTATAATTTGCTATAGTAGGGTACATGGATGGAATGAGCATTATTAATGTCTTGCTCTGTGCTAGATAGTATGTTAAGTGCTTTCTAAATATTGTCTCATTTGATCTCTAAAACAACCCTTCGGTCTAGTTGCTATTAGAATCCCCATTTTACAGTTGAGGCAGAAAGAAATTAAGTGACTTGCTCAATGTCACACAACAAGTAAATTTCTGAAGTTTTGAATTTGAACTCTGGCCTTCTTGACTTTAGGCCCCATGGAAATACCTAGCTGCTGATCACATAAGAGAGGCATGCAAATTAGTATAATAAGAGTCAGAATGTGAATAAATAAATATAAATGGTGGCTTGAGTGATTCTAGGAAGGCTGGAATATTTCTAGATGGAAGGAAAATGGAAAACATCAAGAAGGAGATGACAATTGAATTGAACCTTCCTGAGGAAACAAAATGATATCAATAGGTACAGAGGTGGGAAGAATATAATCCTAACAAGGGAACAGGATGTTCAAATACATTGAGGAAAGAAAAGACAGGATGAGATCTAAGAATGTCAAGTATTCCACATAAGTTGGAGCATAGAGGGTTTGAAGAGAAATAGCCTGGGGGATGTAAGGGGTTAAAAGGGGTTTTGATTAGGTAAATATTAAAAGGTTGGTCACCAGGGGATTGAACAATTATCAGTCCCCAATTAAAGAATAACCTCAAGTTAAAATGATTTTTAAGGAAATTCATTAACAAATGAGAAGAGGAAGTAGAAATAAGGAAATAAGAGAGAGGATAAGATAGGATAAGGAATCTAACACAGTAAGTAATTTGCTCTGATCCCCTAGTGCAATCCAGGTAGATCTAATTAACCCTCAGTCTAGGGAAATCTGGCTTTGATCCCAAGGCCGGGAAGCCAGAAGCCCGGAGGGCCTTGAAGGTGAATGAAGCAAAAGCTTCAATCACAGAGTCTCTATTAAAAGGAAGTTACTTCTCTAATAATTAGAGAAATGCAAATCAAAACAACTCTGAGGTATCACCTCACACCTAGCAGAGTGGCTAAAATGAAAGAAGGGGAGAGTAATGAATGTTGGAGGGGATGTGGCAAAATTGGGACATTAATGCATTGCTGGTGGAGTTGTGAACTGATCCAGCCATTCTGGCTAGCAATTTGGAATCATGCTCAAGGGGCTATAAAAAAATGCCTGCTCTTTGATCCAGCCATACCATTGTTGGGTTTGTACCCCAAAGAGATCATAGATAAACAGACTTGTATGAAAATATTTATAGCTGCGCTTTTTGTGGTGGCAACAAATTGGAAAAGGAGGGTATGTCCTTCAATTGGGGAATGGCTGAACAAACTGTGGTATATGCAGGTGATGGAATACTATTGTGCTAAAAGGAATAATAAACTGGAGGAGTTCCAGGCAAACTGGAGAGACCTCCGGGAACTGATGCAGAGCGAAAGGAGCAGAGCCAGAAGAACATTGTACACAGAGACTGACATACTGTGGTAAAATCGAATGTAATGGGCTTCTGTACCAGCAACAATGCAATGACCCAGGACAGCTCTGAGGGATTTATGGTAAAGAACGCTACCTACATTCAGAGGAAGAACTGCAGGAGAGGAAACATATTAGAAAAGCAACTGCTTGAACGCATGGGTCAGGGTGGACATGATAGGGGATGTGGACTCGAAACTACCACACCAATGCAACCACCAACAATTTGGAAATAGATCTTGATCAAGGACACATGACAAAACCAGTGGAAATGTGCGTCGGCCATGGGTGGGGGGAGTGCGGGGGGTGAAGGGGAAAGTAGGAGCATAAATCATGTAACCATGTTAAAAATGATTATTAATAAATGTTTAAATAAAAAAAAATAAATTTAATTTAAAAAAAAAGGAAGTTCCTTTAGAGAAGTTCAGGAAGATTCATTCTTAACACTCACCATGTGGAACAGTCTCACCAGCTCCAGACTTCCTTCAGGTCCCATTCACAAACTAGAAGAGAGAGCCCAGCTCACTGAGGTCTCTTTTTAAAGGGGCCTCTTTTGCATCACTTCTTGTGGCCTCCTCTTAGTTTATGTGTCCAATCACAATAGACACTTTTCTTAGGACTTCCCCGGAGGCAGTCAGTAAATTCTGATTTGTTACTCTAGCACACGTAGGTTACAGACCACCCAACTTGTGAGTTAAATGAAGATGTTTTCACCTTTGGTGATTAAATCTAAAGATGTGCAGGGTAGATTTAATTTCATTATCAGAGGGAGAAATGGCCATTTTATGAGAATCACAAATGCCAGACAAAGGAATTTTGCTTTAATTATTGGGCATTAGGAAGACACTGGTGATTTTTGAGCAATTGAGTGATGTGGTCAGAAATTTGCATTAGGAAGGCTTCTTTGGCAGCTCTGTGAAGGATTAGAGAAGGGAGAGACTGGAGGCAGTAAAACCAAAAGGTCAACTTGGACCACAATGATCTGATTTGGTTGTCAACATTACTACACTTTTCTTTCCTTTGCTTGAAGAGCTAAACCAAAGGTCATCCATAATTTTGAATTTTCATTCATTCCACCCTCCTGGAATCTTTTTACCCCTTAAAAAAAACAAAAAACCTATCCTTTAAAACTTAGACAAAGATGGGAAAAATACAACATATGAGACTCCATATTTAAAATAGCCTCAACAAACTATAATCTTATATCATAATAAAGATAATATATTCATGTGAAAAAATTCATCTTACAAGAAGTTTCTCTGAAATTGTCTTCAACCTCTATTAGGCTCCCATGAATCAATAATAAACTAGATCAGTGGTTCCCAAACTTTTTTGGCCTACTGCCCCCTTTCCAGAAAAAATATTACTTAGCCCCCTGGAAATTAATTTAAAAATTTTTAATAGCAATTAATAGGAAAGAAGAATGCACCTGTGTCCATCACCACCCTCCTGACTGGCTGCAGCATCCACCAGGAGGCGTTAGCGCCCACTTTGGGAATCACTGAGCTAGATGATCTAAACTAAGATAACATTTTTTTTTCTCATTCTTGTAGAAATTGGAAATCTTGTAGTGCAGGACATAAAATATTGGTTTCTTTTTGTTGAGTAATTTTATAAATCTAGAAATTAAAAGGTAACAGGATATATAACCAACAGTCCAATGATAATGGCCCATTTCACATTATAGACCATCAGTCTGGTTAGGTCTACTCAGATTCATTTCTTAGGACAAAAGCATAAGCCACCGTTTGTTGTACTGCTATTATCTACATCAAATCTGCTAGTTTCATTTAACAAAAAATTCTTAGAATTTATATGATATTGCTGAAGTTCAGAGTCAATCTCAATAAATTATATTTGCAAACTATTGAGTTATTTTTTAAATTTCTGTTATATAGTTGGATAACACTATTTAACAAGAGTAATAAATAATTTCATAGGAGACTATTATATGCTTTAGGAAATCATTTGATTATGACATCTACCTTTAAATCTGTCCCATCATCAGAACTATGATCTTTCTATAAAAAATAATTTAAGATCTGTTTTTAATTATAATACATATAGCATATTAGACTAATTAGGGACATTTTCTTTGTGATTTTTTAAATTACTGCTTGATAAGGACCTATATTTTGATTCAAATAAATTATATTTAACTTTTATTTATACTAAAATTAGAAAAACCTTTCCATTACCTTTTTTTGTAGAGATAATCAGAATCCTGTCCTCACTCCAAAAAAAGAAAAAGAATAGAAAAGAAACTCCTAATAGCCATGATACAAGTTTAAAAGCAGCACTGAATTTGGTAACTATAGGAAATTTAAATTACTTTGCTACAGAAAATAATGTGTACTTTCAATACAATATCCAGCATCCATTCCATCCTTGCGCTTGTATGTGTTCATATTATCTCCAGAAAATAATGAAGCAGTCATCTAAAATACTCTACATGTCATAAAATTTTATGTACCATTTAAGTTTCAGAAAGGAATACCAATAAACGTTGATTAAATACTTGCCAATAGCTGAGTAAGACATCGACAGACAGTACTGAGTAAATTTAGAAGAAATTTTATTCACTCAATGCCCTTGTAGTATCCTAAATCATATTTCCTACAGGGCATGAATCTGGACAAACTCAGTCATCTAATCAGCATAGAAGATGCTTATATTCTAAGTCAATAGAATATAGAAAAATGTCAATAACTTAGTAGAAGCTATTTGTGCCATATTCTGCTGTTGCCAATATTGTAAATAGTTTTTGCCTGTGGTGCTAAGAATTATACCAAACAGACCTTAAATTTATATCATCCTTGCAGATTGGGAAGGGACTGCAAGAATGAACTAAGCAGTCCACATTAGATCTCATTTCACATACTACTGCTCTCACACACTGTTGCTTTGGCTGACAAGTAAATGTCATTCTTGATAGAATTGCCTATTGTTGGCTGACATTAATTCTTATCAATAAACTATAAAACTTTCATACATTATAAGGTCATCATGTTGATGAATATAGGTAACATTGTAGGAAATAAGCCCATATGCAAGGGTACTATCTTATTTTCAGGGAATTGATTGTGAGACGAAAAAGAAAGGATCCATAATATAACCAAAAAAGAGAAGAAAAGGACTAGAAATTCAAGAGGAACTGCAATGAAATGTATAAAATGGAAAAATGAAAAGTAGGAATGAAAATATCTACAGTGAAAAAAATAGTGCAGAAAAATCATGATGTCTGATTAGATAAATGACACCAATCAAACAACATAGAAGCAAGACTATAATGTAGTCAGTTCTGTAGGAGAGAAGAAAATGCCAGCAAAGTGAAAAATGATGGAACCAGAATAGCTGATAAAAGAAAAGAAAAGAGAAGAGTAAAGGCTAGAATGAGTATGGTGGAGAGGGAGCCCACAGGAGAAAGGCTAAAATGAAAATATTGTAGGATAGAAATCATAACTGCAGAAAGAAAACAATATTTCTGAGATAAGCATGTTCACAAAGGCCAGTGACTGGCTGAAATTGTAATAGCAGAGCACATGAGCCATTTGTTTCTGAAGCAAACTCCACTGCCATGTAACTTGTTACCTCCCTATCTAGATTGTGTTTCTCCCCCTACAAAGTATTCAGGCTTATTCTCTCTCATCATTCACATGGCTTACATCAGAGAAATCTGGGTAACTAGCCACCAGAGACAGGATTTAATGGTTAGTGAATCAAAAAATCTTAATGATAACTACTGTTCATTTCTGATAATAATGCAACAACAATAATCACAACATAAGTAAAATTCAAGGGCTCCAAAACAAGATGTTTCATTATTAGTCAGCCTCAAAAGAGATCTTTTAGTTTCCTTCCAACATTAAAGATTCTCTGAAATTATTTTCCTTTGGGAAATAAGGCATGAAAGAAGTACATATAAACTTGTCAATAATTTTTATTCCCAACTTTAGAGGAATTAGAATGAAGTTTCACTTAAATATTGTGTATGTGCATAGTGAATATGAATGTTCTGAGCCATTTATTGGTAAATGAATGCAACTGGTAACCTAGAAATATTTCTTTAATAGATAAGTTTTGACCTGAGTCTTGAAGAAAGTGGTTGGCATGGATTGTTGAATATAGAGATTTAAAAAACATTATAATCATGTATAATCTTAGAGTTGGAAAGCACTTCACTTGTTCACTTGATACATAATCATGATTCCTCTTTACAGTTATCTCAAGTAGTCAAAAAGTGTCACTTCAAGCTCTTCACAGATATCTCTATTACCTCCCAAAGTAGCATGCCCGTGTTGGGATTGCTCTACTTGGTAAGAAGCTTCCAAACTGAAATGTATTTATACAACTGAAATTTATTAATACAATTGAAACTTAAGCCAACTTTTCTTAATTTTGTCAGGTAGGGCTCAGCTAAACAAGCCTAATTTTTTTTCTCTCCTATCTTTTCCCATCTTCCAGATCTCTCAGTTCCTTCATTTGATCAACATGTTGCATCATCTCAGTCCCAAGTTCTGTCCATAACCACATCACCTTCATCTAGATCAGTTCCAGTTCATCATATGATGTATTTTGAGATAGAGTAAAATAACTGAAACACATACAAAAGCTCTGGAACCTACAAGACCAAGAGTTATCACTCTCCCTTTCAAATAAACACCTACTGTTTCTAGAAAGGAGCAACTAGCTAGGGCATCAGATAGCCAGCCAGACCTAAAATCAAGAAGAGTCATCTTTATGAGTTCAAATCTAGCCTCAAACACTTACTAGCTGTGTGACCCTGGGTGAGTCAGAATCTTGTTTGCCTCTGTTTCTTTATCTGTAACATTAATTGGAGAAGCAAATGGCAAACTACTCTATTATCTTTGCCAAGAAAACCCCAAATGGTTTTAGGAAAAGTCAAACATGACTAAAACTAATAAACAACAAAATATATGGAGGAAAGAAGGAAGGGAGGAAGGTATAGAGGGAGGGAGGAAAGGAAAGGATTGAGATGATCATTTAATTTTGGCATCTTAGGTTTTATAAAACATGATTACAGATAATAGCATGTATATGAGTTCTAAATGCAAATACATAGAGAGCTGAGTTGAATTTATTCCCCAAATGACAAATGGTCAATGGAAATGAAGAGGTAATTCTCAGATGTAGAAATTAAAACTATGTTTTTTCACATGAAAAAATGCTCTAAATCACTATTAATTAAAGAAATACACATTAAAACAAATCTGAGATATTATCTCATACCTCTCAGACTGGATAACATGATAAAAAAGGAAAATAATAAATGTTGGGGGGTCTGGGAAAATTGAGTCACTAATAAACTGTTAGTGGAACAGTGAATTTATATAATGATCAGTTCTGGAGAACAGTCTGAAACCATTGCACAAAGAGCACTATTAGGTCTATGTCCCAAAGAAATTGGAAATAGAAGAAAGGGATCTGCTTGTGCTAAAATATTTATAGCAGTTATTTTTATGGTAGCAAAGAACTAGAAACTGAAGGGATGTCCATCAGTTGGAAAATAGCAGAACAAATTGTGGTTTATGATTATAATGAATTACTATTGTGTCATAAGATATGGCAGACATAATGATAAACTACAGATGCTAGGTGAATAGTTGGGAATATAACACATTTAGCTTAATTTGTATCTATGAATTTAAACCTGAAGATCAGGGGTTGCTGGTAAACTTTCATGACCAGTAACATGTATCAGAAGCATTTTCATATGGAATTTTAAACAAAAGCATTTAAGTATCTAAATTACAAATGTTTATTGATTTCTGGAGTGCCTACTGTGAGAATAAGACTACAACGGTGTACTCATATGAAAGAAATGGTCTTCCAGTGAAAGTAATTACAAAATGAATCTTAATACAGAAAAATAGATAAAAGCAAAGGGATTACATAGAAACCATAAGCACTTGAAGGTCAAATACTATGTCTTTTGTCTCTTTGCTAACCCCTAAATATTTCAAGGAATATATTAAAGGCTCAATAAAATCTTGTTGATGGACAAACTAACATTATCATTGCTTGCACTGTGCTAAAAGAAACAAAATAAATCATTAAAATATAATAATCTATAACATAATTTTAATGTATTTAAATGAGATCATATTTATTAGACACATCTTGGGGGCTATAAATGCTTATTCGTTCCCCCTTTCCCTTACAGACCCTTTAAGGCTTTTTTTCACTTAGAGCAGTTACATAAAACACTATTTGTATTGTATATAGTCATAATGACAAAACAAATATGTGAAAGTAATGACAACCAAATCACATTTGAGAGAATTTTGGAGTCACTACCACAGAATCATAGTTTTAGAGCTAGAAGGAACTTCAAAGATCATCTGGTCTAATTTTTTTCATTTTGTAGGTGAAGAAAAAGAAACGCAGAAGGATTAAGTAATTTGTCACATTTGTTGTTATTGTTATTCAGTCATGTCCAATCATCTGTGATCTCATATGGGATTTTCTTGGCAAAAATATTGGAATGATTTGACATTTCCTTCTTTAGTAGATTAAGGCAAGTAGAGATTAAATGACTTGCCCATGGACACAAAGTTAGAATCTGAGGCCAGATTTGAATGTAATTCTTCCTGTAGGATCAGTGCTCTCAAGCTGTTGCCAAAGATTTTTCAGGTACAGTGATCCCTCACCTATCACGGGAGTTATGTTCCAGAGATACTCACAATAGATGAAAATCCACAAAGTAGAGGTGTTATATTTATTTTATTATTTAGATATATTTTAAGACTTTATAAACCCTTCTTACTCTTCTATAAATCTTTTCCACCTCTTATTAACCTACAGTCACTGAGCCAATCAGCAGCCAGGGTACAGAACACAGCACTGTGGTTCATCACCTTCCATTCTATCAGCCAATAGTGTGCCATGATAAGTGTAACTCTGCAATACAGAATTATATATTTCATATGTATATATATATATATATATATGTATAAATTGAGATGCAAGGAAAAACATTTTTATAATAAAACCCTCAGACAAAGGTTTAATTTCCCAAATATATGAGGAACTAAGCCAGATTTACAAAAAAATCAAGCCATTCCCCAATCAACAATGGTTAAGGGACATGATTAGGCAGTTTTCACATGAAGAAATTCAAACTATCATTAAGCACATGAAAAAGTGTTCTAAATCCCTCCTGATTAGAGAAATGCAATAAAAACAATTCTGAAGGTACCATCTTAAACCTAGCAGACTGTCTAATATGGCAGCAAAGGAAAGTGATAAATGTTGGAGGGGATGTGGCAAAATTGGGACACTAATAAACTGCTGCTGGAGTCATGAATTGGTCCAACCATTCTGGAGGGCAATTTGGAATTTTGCACAAAGGACTTTAAAAGAATGCCTGCCCTTTGATCCAGCCATAGCACTGATGGGTTTGTACCCCAAAGAGATAATAGGGGAAAAGATTTGTACAAAAATATTTAGAGCTGCACTCTTTGTGGTGGCAAAAAATTGGAAAATGAGGGGGTGTCCATTGAATGGGGAATTGTGGTATCTGATGGTGATGAAATACTATTGTGTTGAAAGGAATGAGGAACTGGAAGATTTCTTTGTGAATTTGAAAGGCCTCCAGGAATTGATGCAGAGTGAAAGGAGCAGAAACAGGAGAACATTGTGAACAGAGACTGAAAAATTATGGCACAATCAACTGAAGCAGACTTTTCTACTAATAGAAATGCAATAATCCAGGACAGCACTTAGGAAC
>NC_058132.1:295274103-295305584 GCF_016433145.1 Gracilinanus agilis
AAGGTAGTACATTTGGAAATACTTAGAATTTCCTGACTGTATTATCCTCAGGAGAACTTTCATAGGTTTCCCCTTTAAAAAAGTTGTTTATTCTCTTCCCATGCTTGATCCCCTGGCTATTAAAGCATTCCTACTCAATTTCACAGAACATGGCAGGGGTCTAATGACTAGTTCTGCATGGTTTTGAAGAAGCATAATAAAATGCCAAACATATATCTGACCCAGAAGTTTGTGTGAAATATCTATTGGTGAAAATGTCCTAAATCATTTTCCTCATAAAAAGGCAACCAACTAATTAAACAGGAGAAATTACTGGTACTATACTTTTATAATGTGTTTAACAAACTCTATGTGCAAATCTCTGTTTCTATGACCACAGGCTAGAAAGCCTATAAAACTAATGCCTAGGAAATTTATCATTATTTATTACCATCTGGACTCTAAGGAAGAAAACCTGAGCTTTTAAAAGCTCACTTCATTTCACCAGAAAACCAGGCAAATACAAAAGAAGATGATAATACGAATAAGAATTAGACTGATAAGATTAGAAAATCGGAATTAATTGTGATGAAATCAATGCTGAAGACATAATCTTGAAGTTCTCATTCAAGTCAAACTGATGTCAATGTGAGATTTACATGTATAATGAATATGAATTGCATTCCCTAGATTAGCTGTTAGGGCAGGGGGTACAACAGAAATGTATAGATTTGTGCTTAATTTATCACTTAATGTCTCTCTACAAGAGTAAAAGGCTGATTATGATCTCTCTTAGAAGTGGAATCAATCCTGAAGTATAATAAGCCATGGGTATAAATCAACACTAGTCTGTCTTTAAATTTTTAAAGACACTCTCAAGGAATTCCACCCTTTCCCTTTCTGTTTTCTCTCTAGAACCTCCTCTCCCCAAAGTTACACTAAATAAAATTAGATTTAAAATATAGTCACAAGCTCTGCTCAACATTTGTGACAATAATAACATTAGTAAAATGGCGTTCATAGATGACTTTAAAGTTTACAAAGAACACATTATTTGATTTGAGCCTCACAACTCAATGAGGAAAATATGCTATGCATTAATATCTTCATTTTACAGATGACTAAACCAAGGTTCAGTGGCTTATACATATTCATACAATTTGCAAGTGACAGAGGGAGAATTCAGGTCTAGGTCTTTTGGATCTAACTGTTAAACTCTATTAGTATCAGTGGTAAACTTAAGTGGAACAATTCAAAACTGTGCTCAATTCAGATCATTAGCTTCTCTCCAGAATTTGAAAGAGTAATTAAAGAACTTGAATCATGTGGCATGCTCAGATTTATAACAAATAAAGAATGTGAGTATTTCATATCTGCACTCTTCTAAGTCTAAACCAAACTTAAAAGATGATACTTCTCAAAGACATAAATGCCATATATCTTATTGGACTTTCATTTTGTTTAAGAGGTCAAAACCTCAATTATATCATTAATAATTATGTTGGCATTTATTGCCTACAGGGTATGAGTCCTTTGGAAGCAATTTAGTAACATTAAATATCTCTGATCATCCATCTTCTCCTAACTGGCCCACTGGTTACAACAATAATGTAATCCTCTCTGAGAGTTATAATAGCATCTATTAGAACATTTATGGGCAGGAACTCTCTTCTGATATCTTATAAATTGGAGGAAAAGTTTAAGCTGCTTAATCTGTTAAGTCAGAATAACAACATAATGAAACTTTTTTTTTAATTTGGTGAATCTTGACATTTAAAGGGACTAGTGTGTTTGAGGATGGGCCATTTAAGTTCATTGGCTTTTAAACCAAAAGAGACATTTGAGTCCAGGTAGTACAACCTCCTCATTTTACAGATGAAAAAACTGAGCTCCCAAGAGCTTCAGTGACTTTTCTTGCATCTACATGGGTATTGCAAAGTAGCATATGAAAAAGGAGCCATGGGCACACTTCAGATGATGGAATAGGGATCATACCAAGACAATTCTGTCAACCTCTATTGAAGCTTGTTGGGATTTCACACAAATGCCAAAAACTTCAGCCTGAGGTATAAAAAATGTTTAATATTTCATCTTTGCAACTTCTCTAGAATACATCTTCTCTCCTCCAACACCTGCCACCACTTTGGTATAAGATTTCATTGACTCATTTACCTGATGATGGGTCTGCCTATGTTCCTCAAGTCTCTGCCTGCTCTAATGTGTCTTCCATGCAGCCACCAAACTGATTTTCCTAAAGTACAGGTCTGAACAGACCACCCCTACCCATCTACCCAATAAACTCTATGTTTCCTTATCACTTCCAAGATTATATACAAAATCCTCTATTTGACATTCAAAGTCCTTCATGACCTAGCCCTTCATACTTTTCCATTCTTTTATCTTAATACTCTCCACATCTGATGACTCTGGTTTCTTGACTGTTCCATGAATAAGACACTCCTTAGTTACAGAAATTTTCTCTGGCTTTAAACCTTTAAATTCACAGTTACTGCTCTTTCCACTATACTTTGATCATTGAAAGGTAACTTCAACATCATAGTTTATTTCCAGTTTTTAGCTGTAATAAAAGGGACCAATGGAAAAGACACGACAGTAAAGGGCAAAATGGGTCATTGGTAAAGAGAATTGCTTTTCCTCCTTCTGTCACTAACTTGCTCTGCGACACTGAGCAAGTATTTACCCTCTTTGGGACTCTCTTCATTCATAAAATGAATTTTATGGACAAGATGATTTCTAAAATTCCTTGAATCTGGCTTCTATCCTTATTGCTCAACAGAAACTGTTTTCTCCAGAGTTAATGACTTCTTCATTGACAATTCTTATAATTCTTTCTCTATCCTCACCATTCTATAGATTTTTGTGACATCTGACACTGCCAACACAACCTTCTCTTAGTGGTTTTTCAAAACATTGGCTCCTTTCCTGATTGTCATTTGGCTTCTTGCCAATCTATTTTGCTGGCTCTTCATCCATATCATACCTCCAAACTGTGGGTGAACCCTAAACTCTGTATTCCAGGAGGCTTTTGCTCTTTGTTTCTATATTCTCTCACTTGGTAACTTCATCAGCTAACATGGATTTAATTATCATTTCTATGTGGCTGACTCATAGATCTTTATTTCTAGTCCCAGGTTCTTTCTTAGTTCCAAGTCCCACATTATCAAGTGACTATTAGATATTTAAAACTGAATGTCTTATAAATATCTCAAATTCAACATGCCAAAACAGAACTCAGTATTACCTTTTTATTTTTCTTTTAAACCATTACTTTCCATCTTAGAACTGATACTGAATGTTGGTTCTAAGGCAGAAGTGCAGTGAAGGCTAGACAACTGGAGTTAAGTGCCTTGCCCAGAGTTACACAGCTAGGAAGTGCTAGGGACTGATTTGAAATAAGGACCTTCTGTATATCCACTGAGTCACCCAGCTGCTCTGTATTACACTTTTCTGAAATTTCTTATTTCTATTGAAGGCATGTCTATAAAGGTTTGCAATTTTAACACCATCTTGGACTCCTAAATATTCCTTACTTCACATGTCCAATCAAGTGCCAAATCTCACTATTCACACACATGCTTGAACTGTGTACCTCCACAACATCTATCTCATTCACTTCCTTCTAACTACTTTTAGAAAAACTACATTATTTAAATTTTTTATCAACTCTCCTTTGAATTTGCCATAGTCTGGTCAAGGAGAATTGGTCTGTCCTGCTATTAAGACTCACCCAATTTCAATGTATCCTCCAAATAGTTGCAAAACAGATCTCCTTTAAATACAAGTATAAACATGTCACTTCCAACCCTAGTCACCCCACCAAATGCTTCTATAATTAAATTATATATGCCTCTCCTTAGTTGTTGTTGTTTTTAATCCTTTAATTATGCATTACACTCCTTTAGGCATTCTATGCTCCAGCCAAAGTTACCTTCTTTTACCTTCATTCCTCATGCAAAAAACAGCAATTCCATATTTCAAGGTTCCTTTGCACTAGTTCTTCATGCCTATGATGCCATTTTTCTCCATCTATGTCTCATAGAATGCCTAACTTCATTTAAAACTCAATTAAAGCACCACCTTTTACATTATGCCTTATGTGACTCCAAAAGCGAATGGCCTCCTTCCCAAAACAACCTTTAAAAAAAAAAAGCAACTAGCTATAATCTGAGAAGCAATAATAACTATTGGTTCTGTGAAGGGTTAAATTTTGGGGTAGGAGTTTGAACAAAAGTCAGAAGAGAAGCTTCTTAAACACAAATCACTTAGTTTATTATAGGAAAATATGGAAAGGAAATAGAAAGGAAGAAAGTGAAGAGTAATTTTCTAATAGCTTACAACTATACCTAAGATCCCAATCCTGACTAAAATTTTCTCTAAAAAACCCTAAATCTATCTGCCTTCAAGGGCAGTATCTTCTGCTAGGACGAAGTGCTCTCCTACTCTGTCTATCCAAGCCTGGCTCACTATCTACTGAGCTACGTGGCTGCATCCCCAAAACATTGGGGTTTTTTTGGTTTTGGATAGATCTAGTAATTTGCTGTAATATATTTAACAACTGGCTCAACACCTTGCAAAAAATATATATTGTACATGTGACAGATTCAAGTTTATTCTGCATTATTAACACTTTTTTCAAACGCTAATTTGTAGCATTTGCTGATTTCCAAATTGTAAATTCACACACTGAAAATTTAAGAACTATTTCTGGGGGGCAGCTGGGTAGCTCAGTGGATTGAGAGCCAGGCCTATAGATGGGATGTCCTGGGTTCAAATCTGAACTCAGACACTTCCCAGCTGTGTGACCCTGGGCAAGTCACTTGACCCCCATTGTCTAGCCCTTACCACTCTTCTGCCTTGGAGCCAAAACTGTGTGTTGGCTCCAAAACAGAAGGTAAGGGTTTAAAAAAAATTAAAAAAAAACTTTCTCTGCTGGAAGCAGCTGGCTCTAGCATGCCCATGAATATAGCTGTTTTTGTATGCTACCTCTATTATTAAACGGTAACAACTTGTGACTCCTGAGCTTTACTTAGTGTCTAGTCTGTACGGATAGAGACTAAATGTGTTATTTAATTGTGGTAGAGAACTCTCAGATGAGGAAACTATCAGTACTAATGCATGTTGGCATACCTTTCCTATAATTAATAGTCTCAGAGTTGCCGGGAGCCCTGAGGTTTTCAGTGATTTGCTCAGGATGATCCAGCCACTATGCACCAGAGGTAGAACTTCAACCTATATCTTCCTGGTCCTGAGATCATCCCTCGAGCCACCACTGTACATTTCTGACACATCTGCTTATTGCCCTTCGCATTCAAAAAGGACCAAAAAGACACCACTATGTCAAGGTCAATGTTCAGGGTGTCTCAATGTGGCTGATCACTCCAATACCAGCTCAGAAGGTTCTACCACAGGTCAGGAACAAATAGCCCATATTAATATTTGGCTTGGGGATGTTTCTAAATTTATGAAAATGAAATAGTAAAATAGTAAATTTCAAATGACAGAATCAAATGGGTGACATCTTTTGATACTTAAATATCAGATTTAAGTGAGGCTGAGTTGTGCAAAGTCACTGGCCTCACTCTTTGTTTCAAAATCAACAATGACCTATGGCAAGGCAAAAGTCAAGACAACTGATAATGGTTCAAGATGCAGTAGATGACCATGATGATCTTCCATGTATAACCAAGGTCTAAGCACTCTCGCCTACTTTCCCTACCTTATTGGCCAACGGAACAAATTGTTCTTAATCTACCCATTCCATCTGAGTGAAAAAGTTTCCCATGCTTGGGGTAGACACTGGACTTGCCAAATGCTTTGTTGATTAACTAAATTATTAAGGAAATAGCTAAGTTTTGCTGCAGTAAAACATAGACAATTCAAAGGTGATTTATTCAAGGTTCTGGAATGCACTGTGTGATTAAAAACACAATAAAGACTTCTTTGCCACAGCAGATTTACCAGTCTCAGTATTTGCCTTAGGTTATATTTAAATTAGTTTACTTACCCTAAGGTGGAGCTAATAAAGAAACATGTCAGGTTGCAGGAAATAGCTATTTCTATCATAGTAATCTACATTTAGATAATCAAAAATGACTGAGAATACCAAGGTAAGTAGAGAAGACCAAATTTGTCACAAAAGAGCTGAATTCTCATTGCACAAAAAGAATGCAGAAGGCACAGCCCAGAGGGCATTCAAGCAACTGCTGGATGGATAGAATCTACACATTTCTGGACATTCTTAGGAGTAGTAATTATAGCCTTATCCTCTGCTGATCTTTCTACAGGCCTTCAACAATATGAAATTAGTAATTCTACTATGTGGGGATTAACTAAACTCTCAGAAATCCAAGTTTATTTCTTATTGAAGATTTTGTACCAATTATTTATGTATTATATATTATCATAAGTTGTTCTTCAATAATTTCAGTACTGTCTGACTCTTTGTGACCTCATTTGAAGTCTTCTTGACAAACACACTGAAGTGGTGGGTCATTTCCTTCTCAAGCTTATTTTACAGATGATGAAACTGAGGCTAATAGGGTTAAGTGACCTGCCCAGGGTGATATAACTATTAAGTATCTGAGGCTGGATTTGAACTCACAAAGATGAGTCTTCTTGACTTCAGATCTGGTACTTTATCCACTGTGTCAATTAGATGCCCTATCAGTAATGATCAAAATATCCATAAATATAGAGGACATCTCTCTACTTATGATGATGATAATAAATTATAAAAAAGCAGTTCATATTTCTCTAATGCTTTACTATTTCCACAATGCCTTCCTCACAGCAATTCTGAGAGAGATGGAAAATAAAGAGCCTCTTCTCCCATTTCACAGATGAGGAAATTGAGATTAAGAGAAATAAAATGGTAGGACATTATTAAACATTAGAGCCCATGATTTTTGACTCAAAATCCACTGCTCTTTCTAGGTGAATATAATGTCTTTTAAGGTTGAAATAAGCATCCTTATCCTTCAGCTTCTAAACAGTTAGGTGTCTTGGTATATACATAAGTCTGTTCTCAGAAGAATCCTGTTATTGTTTCCTCTTTCTTTGTATTGGGAAATAAGTCATCAGGGTGAAAGAAAGTATTGAAAAGGAAATCTGATCCACTCTTCCCTTCTTTGCTTTACCTAAAATCTTGGGCCTGTCAAAAATAATTTCAATCGACTGTTCCAAACTGAAATGTGGAAATGGGAGAGGAGTGTGTGAGATAAATTTGCTCCAAAATACGAAACACCCTAGAGTTAGAAAAAGCAATATTGTTTCTATATCTTAGGAAAAAAAGTATTTCCATTCTTTTCACTATTCAGTTATTAAATTGCAAGAGCATTGCTTGACAACTGCTTTTGGCAGAATTCTTCTCTTTGCACTTCTGTGTTGAAGGAATAAATATGTAAACAGAGAAAAATATTAAGACTTTCAGTGTTAATCTATATTTTAAAACCTAAGCCTATTTTGACAAACTTTCAAATATATAGTGCAGAAAATTCATAAAAAATATATAAGCATGATTACATTACTGTTCTAATTTATTTTTCTCCTCTCATATACAGCAACAAAATTCTGCCCTTGAATTTTTATTTATTATATCTTTTATTCAATTTAGTGCCCAGGCACAAAATAGAAAAAAAAAGCTTTACTAATTTCATGAAATATTGAAATCCTGACAGTGCAAATAGACTCTATCTTTATGCTCCTCTTCACATGAGTCATGGTTTAATTTAAAGACCTAGTTAAATAATGAATAATTTTTTTGGCCCTTGTGCTGATAAATTACTTCTTTGCAATTTCTAACAACAAATAGCATTTTCAGAATTAAAAAATCATATTGTACATGTTTATAAGAAATCAAAGACAGGGAGCAAAGCCAAATCAGAATGATTAAAATAGACAACACAGTAAAGCAATTTATTTGATGTGATTGTCAAAAATGTTTCTTCTTGCCAACTTATTAAGTTTTATAACTGAGTTGGTTAAAGGCAAGGAAATAGAATGATTACTTCTAAGTAGGTGCTTTGAAAAGTCTTCACTTTAAAAGCTCCATGTACTTTTATGATCCGTAGACCTAACTAGTTTAAGTTCTCACTTCTGAAGATCACAGATTAGACTTTTCAGGACTTCCATCTAAAGCTCTTTCAACTTTTGTCCTGTTCCTTAGTGTCTTTTCTCCTCTTAAACTTATTTTCCCACCTCTTCTCCATGAAAACAAACAAACAAACAACTAACTAAAAAAAACCCTGCCTATCTTATCCTGGTATACCTGACTCTTGAGGGAACCTTCACCAATGATTTGATTATACCACTCTTATTTTTCTGCTTAACAAATAATTTGCATGAACTGTAGAATGCTCAGAATGTTAATTAAGGCGGGTACAGGATAATTCTAATCTTTTAGGCCTCTCTTCTTGTGTACCATTCTTACAATACATATAGGAAACATTAAACCAGAGCAGTAAAACACAGGTGTAAGCATACACAGTTTCCAATGTCAGATCTTTTTAAAAAGAGAAAAAAAAAACAAACATAAAATGAGTTGATCAAAGATTTAAAGGACAAAATCTTTATTTAGGAAAAAACCCCAAAACTATTTGTTACTCATTTTTTTGGTTCCCATCATAAACATTTGTAAATGCATATTAGATTCAGTTTCATGATAGAATTCATCATGTTTATTAGGGGCTTTCTATTTTACTGCAAACATGAAATGTTTTAAAACATCTTTTCCTCAGTTAGCATTGATTTTATAAGTATTGTGTTCTGATTCCTGTAAATATTTTGTCAGTCTGAATCGATGGAAAGATACGGAACACCAGGACTAGACTCAGGAAGACCTGAGTTCAAATCCAGTGTCAGACACTTACTAGCTATGCGAGCCTAGGCAAGTTGTTAAACCTGTGTTTGTCTTGGTTTTCTCATCTGTAAATTGAGGATAAGAATAGCACCTATCTTCTAGGGTTTTTGTATCAAATGAAATATTTATTGTAAAGCATTTAACATAGTACATAATTAATTATACACAATGTGTGTGTGTGTGTTCGTTATTATTAGAAAGGGTCTATGTTGCCTACTGGATAGAAGTCTGGTCTTTAAGTCAAGAAGATTTTGGTTCAAGTTCTCCCTCTCAAAATATCTACTGTAATCACTTCATCTTTCAGTGCCCCCTTCCTAGCAACTTTTTTTTTTAAATGAAGTTCAAGAGACTAGCTGTGTGGTCCTGGGCAATTCATTTAACCTCCATTGCCTAGCCTTTCCATCTCCTCTGCATTAGAACTGATACACAGTATTGTTTCTAAGACAGATGGTAAGGTATTATTTTTTTTAAAAGACTAAGAGAAAAAATATTAATCTATTTTGTTATGAGTTTCCTAACTGAGAAGCTCCAATATCAATAAAATTTGAACCCTTCCCCAACCAAAACTAAAAACCAAACCAAACAATAACATAGTAATTATAGAATCCCAACATCTCAAGGATGTGAAAGAACCCAAAGACCACCTTATCCTACCTGTACTTGAGAATCTGTGGAAAGTATATTACATTTGGAATTGATGTGAATTCTAATGCCTATTCTGCTATTTATTGCCTGTGTAATTTTGATCAGTTCATTTCTCTCTAGGCTTGACTTTCTTTATATGTAAGTGGAGAAAGTCACTCTAAATTAACTCTGAGTTCTCTTTAAATTCTTTATATTTGATTCTATGATCTCTCCACAACTAAGGTTTCTTTCAGTCTAGGCCACATGTGACCCATAACAATTTCAAGTGGGGCATGAGCCAGAATAAAATACAATTGGAACATTTTTAACAAAATAAATAAAGATAGAGTAAAATACATTTAACTTGTGCTTTTCTTGATCAAAATGAAGGCTGCAGGGATCATTACGTTCTCTTAGTGCCTCCCCATCTCCTAATCCCCATTTCTATCTGAGTTTTATCACATGACTCTACAATATCCCTGACAAATGTTTGACTACCTTTTCCTTAATAATACTAATATTACTACTAATAATATTTTATGTGACTTCTATATGCCAAGTTCTCTGCTAAGTACTTCATAAATATTATTCTATTTGATTTCCACAATTACTTGACTTAGGTGCTCTTACTATTCTTATTTTTCACATGAGGAAACTGAGGCAAGCAGAATAACTGACTTACTAAAGGTCACACAGCTAATAAATCATCTGAAGCTACATATATGCTCAGTTTTTGAGGCTTGGCACTCTATCCACTGGGCTACCTATCTTTCTGAAAACATCTGGTGAAGGGAAACCTACTATCTTCTAAGGCAGTATATTAGATATTTTAGATACCTTTCATTGTAAAGGAATTTTTCTTATATTCAGTCACAATTTTCTTCTATGTAGCTCTATACATTTGTCACTCTCTGGGGACTAAACTGTGCAAGTACATTCTTTCTTCCAAATCATTGAACATTATAGTCTATTTCTGACAAGTTTTATTTTTCATAAGACTGAAAATTGTACTATTTTAAAAAAGTTGAAGATGAAAGTCTTGGAACCTCAGGCCAGTGAATTTGACTCCAATTTCTGGAAAAATTATAGGACACTTTTGAAAAACATTATATATATATATATAAAATCTGTGTATACACACACACACACACACACACACACACACACACACACACACACACATATATATATACAGTAGCAAGGCAAAGCTAAGTGGTACAGTGACTAAAGTGCTGGGCCTGAATTAATGGAGACTCATCTTAATGCGTTCAAATCTGATCCTAGATGTTTGCTAGCTTTGTGAGCCTGGGCAAGTCACTTAATCCTGTTTGCCTAAGTTTCTTCATTTGTAAAATGAGCTGGAGAAGGAAATAAAAAATTACTCTAGTATCTTTGTCAAGAAAACCCCCATATAGGGTCACAAAGAGTCAGATACAACTGAAAAAAGATGGAATAACAAAAATTACTTGCTAGTGGTAATAGGGTTCAGGAGAACAAATTATGCCTCATGAATCTCTTTTTATTTATGACATGTTTACCAAACGGAGAGAATAAGAAAAATTTGTAGACATAGTATGTCTATATTTTAGCAAGATATTTTAGGAACTTGGGATGCTGTGATCCTGAAATAAGAAAAAAACATATACATACATGCTTCGTTGTGTAATATTTCTTCTATCTCCCAGTTTGTGGGGATGACCATGAGGAGAAATAGGTTTATGTTATTCCACAGAGGGTATTTAGGAATTTGAACTTGTCAGAAAGTGATCTCTATGTTGTATGTTACAACAGAATGGTTAGAGAGATTGTCCTAGTAACTTTGAACACCATAGCACAGAAGAGGAATTAATAGTTGTGGTATTAAACAGTATTTGTACATTGGCATCAGATTGAAGCGTGAGAAGGAAAGGTATTTGGAATGAAAATGAAAAGGCTGTCTCAAAGAATTGGTGTGTATTAGTCTTCTTGTGGAATCTGAAAGCCGTGGTAGTGTAAATGAGATTTAGAGGAGAAACAGAGGTAGAGACCTGATAAGGATTGTGGGTGCCAATCAGAGCTATAACAGTCCAAATGTGTTGTGAGTGATCGGAGGACAGTGGACTGAAGTGAGAAATCCTATGGGATGGTGTGTGGCAGAAGCCAGGCTATGACCTGGTTGCTAGCCTTTCTTCCTCCTTTCCAAACACACTCCTTTCATCATCATCATATACCAGCAGAGAGTAAACCATGATAAAAAAAAAAGCCTATGAAATCAAGTTATTTCATAGTGGATTTCTGGTTATAGGTAGAGATTGCCTGGGCAGAGGAAGTTGCCTGTGACATGATAGGAATAAGATTAAATCTGTCCTAATCATCTTTTTGGACAATTCTTTCTGAATCTATACTTCAAATCATCTCAAAATTGTCTCCACATTCTCTCTTCTTGTTTTAATCTTAAATCTCAAAAGAAAAAGTATGGGGATGAGATAGAGATAATTTGAAGTGTAGTGATAGGGAGAATTGTTCATAATGATATCATGAGAGGATTTTTAAATGCCTATCAAGTCACCCATATCTTGTTCTTCCTTAGCAATCTTGGTTACTGTCTAACTTATCTTTATGCTCTTCCCCTAATGTTAGCAAACATAAAGAGATCTTCCCCATCCTAAAAAAAAATGCAAAAAAAAAAAATGAACACTTGATCCTACGGTATCATCCTTTCAAGTTATAATGCTAAATGTCCCTTCCTTTTTCGATCTAGGCTCTCAGAATAAGTTTTCTACTTCATTACTTCAGCCTTGGTGCTTCCTACTCATTTTATTAACCTTAGCGATCTGACTTCTGACCTCATCACTCAAATAAAACTGCCTTATCCAAGGTTACCAATGATTAATTGCCAAATAAAATGGCCTTTGCAATCCTTCTTGACCTTTCTGCATAAAACATTGGTAAACTTAATGTCTTCAGAAAGAAACTAAAGACCTCATGGGCACAGGAGGTATTTTCATCACTGCTGTCCATTAAAGGCCAGGAGAAACACATATTTTGAAAGTGAAGAGCCTGGTTAAGAAGGTGAATGAGAATAGAATTTTGATTCCTGTACTACATCTTAAAATATAAACTTGACTGTTGATCGGTGAGAGATCGTACCTAAATAGGACTGATAACAATGCATTTACCTGTAATCTTACAAAATTTAATATTTAAGAAAATTTAAATTAAACAAATTGGAGTGGATAATGCTGCCTACATAGAATCACCAGGAAGGAATCCATGAAGAGTAGCTACAATGAAAATAGAATAAGATTGATGCTTGGAAGTCTGCAAGAGACAAAAATTTAAGAATGGATCCAGTTTTGTTTTGTTTTTTGTCTTTGCATGCAAAAATGCACAAAGTATGGTTCACAAGCATGACCAGTTAAAAAGCTTAAAGCATCTTTGAATTTAAATTTATCACTGAATTTTGGTGGGATGAGACTCATGACTAGAACTCATCTCTGAAAAGATAGACTTTACTCAAAATAAACAGGACAGATAATGGGGAGCCAGAGCAGCATTACCTATAAAAATTTAAAATGCTGCATTTATATAGCACTTTAAGGTTTACTAAATTCTTTGCAAATATTATTTACTTGATGTTTGCAAAAACCGTATGAATGGTGTTATTATCTCCATTATACATTTGAGGAAACTGAGGTTGAGACAGATTAAGTAGCTTTCCCTCAAATCACACACCTAACAAATATCTAAGATTCTGGTCTTCCTGACTGCAAGTCTGGCATCCTATTATTGTGTTGAAAACCAGGTCACAAAGTAAGGCAACAAATTGAAGATTCGCTTTGGAAAGATCAGTGGTAGCAAAAATAGGAATATTATTATCAAAGAATACTATAGAACACATGGACAGAAAGAAAGAAAATATGATCAGTTCAGGGAAGTAACAGCAATCCAAGAAGAGCATTGCTGATAAGTTATTGAATTGCTCACATATGCTGGAGCCCTCTCTCTGACCCAAACAGAATAGCTAATAATTTCTTAATTTTCCATAGTTATAATCCCCTTCTTCAACAGGCAAAATAATGAGAAATTAAGAATTTGTTTCTAAAATGGAAATAATGAAAATGCTGGATGAGAATGATTACCCCATCTTAGAATTTGTTAGTGAGAAAATATGGGAAACTTGACAGTCTGATGATGCATTCTAGACTTTGGTAGAGCAGATTTGAAAGTATTAGGAGAAATGATAGGTGAGATTCTATAGAATAAAATACTAGGAAGTAGTAAGGAAACAGTCAGAAGAGAAGATTAGCTCTCAGTAAAATTCTGTCACCACAAAGAGAAACAAGGCTCTGGCTTCTAGTTACTCATATCCCCAAAGCACCTAGCAGAGTAACATTTAAGTAGATTTCTTGATAGAGTGGTTCCTCAACCTGAGGAAGCAGAAACAACACAGATCAAAATGTAGCCAAAAGAGAATAGCTAATGTTCTCCAATCAACCTGATCAAAGTTGAAGAAACAACTGAATTATGAATAAAGACTCTCTTTCCCTCACTCCCTACCAGTGAATTATTCTTAAAACCTCTCAGAAGAAATGAAAGCTGGATAAGTAGTTCAAAAGACATCTGACATCAGGAAGCCAGAAATATACCTAGAGGGATAAATTCTGTCTTATGAAATATTTTTTTCAACTTTAACTGGAAAATAATCTCATTAAGACATGATGCAAAAAGGAATATAAAGGTGACACAAGGAAAAAAGAATATTAAGCACTTTCAGAAGAAATTAATGTTTATTGTGGTAGTCTTTGATATGTCTAATGATTACTTAAGTTCAGTTTAAATGTATTACTTTCCTTTAAACCAGGCCAGTCCAGTACTTTCTGGGAAAATTCTTCAGCTCAGAGTTTATAAGGATTTGACAATGACTTACACATATGTTATGATGGGGTTATCCTTGATTTATGAAAATTTTCTTTGAAAAGCATATCATATAAGAACTTGTGAGCCAGCCTGTCTGCTCCCCTCTGCTTTCTGTCAATCTCAGATAATCTGCTAAATGTTAGCATTTAGAAGCAATTTGCTTGAATTTTGCTCAGCTGGGTGTCAGCCCAGCTTCTCTCAATCACTAACCACACAGAGTCCCTTAACCTCAGTATTCCAAAATACCTCAACACAAAGGACTTGAGAAAAGGTAAATGAAAGATGTTTGGAATACTTTGGTCAAGGGTCTGACAGCTTTAAGAGCAAAATTCTTACAAATTATCACTAACTGCTAACACTTTAACAGTTTAGCAAAATCTATCAGGGAGCTCGAGGGGAGTCAAAGAGACTGCCACAAGATAGAATTTCTAAGAACTAGTAAGGACCAGGTGTCCCATTCAATCTGAAGGAATAGTGCTGTCAATTGTAGAGACTACTGGAACTAAAACAGTAAAAAGAGAAGGAGGGAGATAGAACTAGAACAATGAAACCAAAGCAATTAGTCAGAAATTCTAATTAAGGAACATCCTAATGTCCTTTTGGAATGTGAAGCCAGGGCAAGAAGATAAAACAGAAGTAGAAATTAAGGTAACATAAATAAAGCCATAAGGAGCAGGCAGAAAAGGAATCTGAAATCATAGGCAAGGAGTCAGAACTCTTACAGGCAAAGGCATCAAGTTTAGAGAGGTCTACTCAGAGGCTAACTTCAAGAGCTTTAGAGAATGTGGCTATTTGTTTTTCTTAGCTGCACAAAGGGCTGGTGGCTCTTCTCTTTCTTAAAGGGTATTCTCTCACAAGTTCCTGGTATATATCATCTAGTCAAGGCCAGGCAAAAAAGTACTAAAGTTTCATGGGCAACCAAGAAGGAATGGATATCTAGGCAACCTGGCAACCCAAAAGGTATAAAAAAATGTCCCATCTTCTGCATGAATGTGGGCAATTTGGGTCCACTTCATAGTAACATGTTAGAAATTCAAGCTGGTCTTGCTACACAACTCTAAAGATTGGTCATCTCAGGATTATTATTCCAATTTTACTGATAATGCAACTGAGGTTCAGAAATATTAAAGTTCTATTTATAGTCACAAGGGTATTAAATGGCAGGAATTGGTCTTCCTTATTCCAACATCCTGGCCATTATTTTCTATTACCTTTGTTTATTGATCCATTAATCAGCAACAAAACTATTCTGTCAGTCATGTTCTTTTTAACATTTTGTATTCATATTCAGAAAATAGCAGGGATAAAATTATAGAGTCATAAGACTAAGAACTGGAAGGGATCTTACAAAACATTTGATGTAATCCTCTTATTTTGCAGAGAGGAAACTGAGATGCAGAATGAATGTCTTGCCAAGGTTACTATTACTAAGTCACATATCTAGGATTTTTTTTTCTGTATATAACTGAGCAGATAGTCAACTAACTTTTCTTGAGGTTGTCAAGTAAAGAAAATGTATATTTTATTTTTGGGGCTCAAGGATAGAATTCCATATATAACTCTTGCTCCCTCCTTCTGAAACTAACATTCTTCCATGAAGAAAGAAAATAACACATATATTTGAGTAGAAAGGTAGCCTTTGTAAACTACCCCAAAGAGCTGACAAGCAGCATTTAGGAATGTCAGAAGTGACTACCTTCCCAGAATGTTTAATTTTTAAAAGCAATCTCCATATGGGTCTTAAGTGAAAAAAAGAAGAAAAAGATAACACAACACATTCATCATAGAAAGTCAAAGTAAAAGGCAATCCAGGGAATTATTTATGATAATTGCATAACTACACTTATGACAAATAAACTTTTGCTTTTTTCAGATGGGAATAGATTTATCTTACCTATCCACTTTAACTAGAGTGAAAAAAAACCCTCCAGTAACTATTAATATGCAGAAATATGCTAAGGCAACTACCTACCACTGACACAGTTCTTAACACAATGATAAATAATGTATTAGAAGAGCAAGCAAGGTCGGAATTAATGCAAACTACTGTAAAATAAATGAACAACTGTTGTAAAATCACTTTCCTGGGATTTAGGATGCATATAACATTAAAAGTGAAAATGTTTAAATTCAAATACACAGATCTCCAGGAACCTAGTGTTTTCAAATTTGCAATAGCTTCAAGATGTGTGAGTTTGCAAGGAAAAGAGTGAATTTTCAGTGGGGGAAAAAGTTTCCAAACTTCACACTAATATCTGAACACTGGATGAATCATAGCAGTTTATAAGTCTCATACCTACCATAGTGAGCATAAACTAATTATACTCCTGGCATGAAAACATTTCAATTCATATAAGCTTATAGGATGGAATGGAAAGAACACTGTAGTCCATAGACCTGAATTCCAGTCCAGATTCTGCCATTAAATAACATTTGAGATACGGACACTCACAGTGATTTCACTTTATTATTCTCAATTTTATAATTTGTAAAATGATATAATTTGGGCTAGAAACCTCTTAAGTACCTTCTAGCTCTGAGTCTTTTGATTGCTACAGTAAACAAAGAATTTCTGGGCATGTTAAAGTTCAATGTGCCTTTTACTATATATTGTTTCCATAACTTTTATTCTTTTCCTGTTCTGCTTACTTCATTTTCACTAGTTCATATGTCTTCCCATGGTTCTATGTATTCTTCATATTCATCATTTCTTAATTTATAGTAATATTCCATTATGTCCATATATCAAAAATTGTTTAACGATCCACTAATTAATGGTCATACTTACTTTGTTTGTAATTATGTGCTACTACAAAGAGTGTTTTATATGGATATTTTCAGTGATTTAGGGTCTTTCTGTTATTGATATCCTCATATTATGTGCATAGAATTGGATCTCTGAGTCAAAGGGACATTATAGTCATTTTGTTAGCATAATTTCAAAATATTTTACAGAAGAGTTGAGCCAATTCACAGTTCCACCAATTGTCACGTGCTATTGTTCCACAAGCCCTCAAATTTTGAAAATTCCTATTTTGTCAATTTGTTCGATTTAAAACTCACAAATGATTCCATTTGTATTTGTCTCATTATTAATAATATTTGGAAATCTTAGGGTTAGTAATATTTTGAAATTCTGAGGATTGTTTGTTTGCACCCTCTGACCACTTATCTACTGTGGATTTATGTTTGTGTGTGTGTGTGTGTGTGTGTGTACTATTACAGATTTTATCTTCATGAAAGAATAGCTAAAACACTATCAGAGTTTTTTTTAATTCAAATTTTTTGTTTAGAAAGACAGTGTGCTGCATTTGAAATCTATAAACATCTACTGAGCCCTCTGAAAAATCACAGATTTCCAAGGACCCTAAGAGACAAAACAAATTTAGTTTTGTAGTTCCTATCCTGGGACCCACAATATTTTAAATGGACAAAATCACAAGGCAAGGTGGCCCACTAGATCTAGGCAACCCCAATAATGTTTCAAATTACAATCTGATTATCTTATTACATTGTTAGTGCTTAATAAATGCTTTTTCATTCATTCTTCTTGTTGGGAAGGAGATCCAAGTTCCTAACTATTAATCATCTGACTTTGAGCAAGCCATGTAATGTCTCTGAACCTAAATTTCTTGAGTTGTGAGATTAGGATGAGAGGTTGCACGTTGTGAGAGAGAAGTAGTGATGGCTTTGATGAGGAAGACTTGGGTAAACAGCATGACTATACAATATACTGGATATATGTTACTGAGCAAATCATAACCTCTTAAAATGTCAGACAACTTTGTAAGACTGTAAGTTTTAGGACAGGTTTTGCCTATTATTGGTAGGAGTTTCCTCACTGAGAATTCTCGGATCAGTGCAACTAAAGGTCCAAAAAAAATCAAGATAGCATTATTTGTATTACCTGCTTCCAATGTGGTTGGGGAAAGAGAAAGGAATTCCTTTATACATTATTAATTACTCTGGGTAAGTTGCAATTATAATTTCATTTCTCAAAATTTCAAACCATTAGTGGATAACAGGCTGGTCTTGGAATTTGATTTGAGTTTAAGAACAACCTCAAACACATAGTAGATAGGTGACCATGTATAAGTCATTTAAGTGTACAAAGCAATTCTGTAAGAATATAACTTACAGATGAATTAGTATTCTATATTGGTGAAGAAAATTTCAACACATGGAGTTCTTAAACATGGATAAAATCACAGAATGGTCCCTAATAAAAAAATACAATTGATTCTCTTCATTCAAAGAAGTTATGTTCTATAAAGTGAATACTTTATTGCTCCTATGGGAAATGCCGTGAGTTTATGGTCACAACATTTTCATCAACCAATCAATATCTAGTCTTGTTTCATGTATGTCTCTTTTTAAATATACCTTCTTTAATGGATATTTCTTACAAATAATTATATGTGAATTTTCTGTCCTTTATAAATAATGAATTAGAAGTGAATTTCCTCTTCCCTTTTCTGTAGGTACTACATTTTTGATTCATTAACACAACCTACAGCCTATGCCACTGAAACTCAAGCCTGAACACAGCTTATCTAACACATGTATTTTCTCTGTAAGGCACATCACAGGTTTCTCATGCTTAGGAGCACTAGATAGCACTTTAGTACTAAGCTTGAGAGCCACAAACAACTCTGGTTGTCCAGCAGGTACAGTGGATATAAACAAATAAAAAGTATATTTCAAATCTAGCATACCACATCTATATTAAACAATAATACAAGTTGTTGTGTTTTCTGATAGTACTTTAAACAGCAAAATCACCAACAAAAAGTACCTCAAAATGTGAAAAAAACATGGCACTAAATAGACTGTAAAAGGGGCACTTATTTACAATGAAAGAGCTAAAACCAAAAGGCAGAATCACCTTGTTCAACCTCAGCTGAGAACCTGAGTCCTGAGCAACTCAAATTATTTGCCTCTGTGTACAAGTTGATGGGGGTTAAGAATACATTTAAAGGAGTAGGTGAATTTGCAAACAGAAAATCTACTAATAATTATGATTGACTAGATAGATCTGTAAAATGTAAAACATAGGCTCCTAGAATTAGAGATCCAAGAGAGAATAGAATTCGCCTAGTCCAAAACTGTCTTTTTCCAAAAACAAAATGAAACATATTCATTGCAAATCAAACGATATAAAAATATGTTGGTTACCATTTCCATTCAAGACAAAAGCAGAGAGCAAATGAACAAGTAAATGCAAAACTGCTTTGGAATGATGTTGATTAATGAGGAGATGATTGTAACAATCTGAGTTAAAATATTTATTTCTACTGTGCTACAGCATACACACAGTAAATCTTGAACAGATAAACTTAGGTTGTAATCCTAGAGGACTTACCTACTATCTTTGTGATAGTCATTCTACAAGTCACTCTACAATCCTCTATTTCTTTATCTACAAAATGAGGTGGTTGGAGTTGTTGGAATTGAATAGGTTGAAAAAGCATTTAAGTGTATTCTCTATGTCAAGGTCTTTCTCTCTGTCACTTTTCCTCTTCGTATACATGTATGCAGATATATACATAAACATTTTGCATGTATATATCTAAATATATACATATATTTGATAGTTCTACACATCAAGAAGCAGTTCACAGCAAAGAAAAAAAGAACCTTACTTACTTAACATTCCATGGAAAGAATCATAATCAGAACTTCTTGGTGAGACCTAATATAAAATAAACTCCCAAATAGAGAAAAGCAGCAGATGTAATACAGATAATTTATCATGTGAAAAGACACTGGACAGATCAAGAATGAAAGAACCAGTAATTGGAGGTGAGATATGGCAGTAATACAAATCTATAAATGGCTGTGACAAACCAGAGATCTGACAGTGGACAAATTTAAGAAGGATAAATTGAAAGTCATCATTTTTTCATTTAGTGGAACTTTACCTGTGTCCTGATAAGTAAAGACAGCTCTATTGAAGTTGAATTATAAAAACACCAAAAAAAAATAGGTGAACCAAGAGAAGTAAAGTTAATAAAGACATACTAGTTATTCATTAAGGGCATGGGACTAAGCATATGACTACCTACCATTGCCCAGGAGACTGGAGGGATTTGAGAATTTTTATGGACTACATCCTCATTGACTATTCACCAGTTAAAGATGTTTTGGGATGTTTTAGGGGCTGAATAATGAACTCCCAAATTTGTATTAATGGATCTGTTCAAGGGAAATTCCTTATTTTTGATTACCAAGAGGATCCTAGTCCATTATTTTGTTAATTATTGCTGCCCTAATCAATAAATTGATTATCTTACCTGGAAAAAGAAGACATACTTGATATTTATATGGGTTTGAAACCAAACTTACATTGATAGAAAAATTTTATGTTTTGGAAACTCCTTATAATCATGAAGATTAGCCCCTACTCTTTTGCTTAATATTTTAGATAATTTCCTGGGATATTCAGAGAGTGAATACTTTTCCAGAGTAACTAGATAGTATGTTTATAAATGGAACTAATCTCTAGTCCTTCATGGCTTCAAGGTGGACTCTACCTACTATGATTTTCTAGTGCTATACTACTCTGTAATTAAGTGAAACACTGTACTTTAATGATGAAGTCCTTCAAGATTCTTAAAGAACTATTAAGGGACTAATCCAGAAATAGAAAAAAATTTGGCAGGTCCTTTAAGAGAGAAAGGATTTATGAGTGAAGCAATTATGGTTTTAAAACTGTAATATAAGAACCAATCAAGCCTATTTCAAAGAGATCATTTATAGAGTGTTTATCACCAGGGCAGGTTTTTGTTATTGTCATGATTGTTGTTATCATCATCATTGACATTCTTTCAGTTTTGCATCAGAAACTAAATGAGTCTATAACCATGTCAGGACTATGGTCTTTGTCAGTGGAAAGAACATACACATTGATGGAATTAAGGATCTTGGAAGACTGAAGTATCAAGCAAAGACATAAAAAACAATAATATTGATGACAATAACTGAAACCACACATTTTTAGCAATTTTATTGATTTTTATTCTCTACTATCATTGAGATATCTTCTTGTGTGATCCTGGGCAAGTCACTTGCCATCTTTTTGCTGTAGCTTCTTCAACTCTAAAATAAACCTTCCTCTTAGAATTATTGTGAGAATCAAATAAGATGCTATTTGCGAAGCACTTAGCAGAGTGGCTGGGACATAGCACATGCTATGTAAATGCTTATTCCCTTCCTTGCTTCTAGAATAATACTAGAATGGCAAAGGTGTGTAATGTCTAACTACAACCAATTTAGAGAAAACTAGAAACTTGGGCAACAAGGTGGCACAGAGGATAGAGTGTGGAGTCTGAAGTCAGGAAGACAAATCTTCCTAAGTTCAAATATGTCTGTAGACACTTTTGCCTTAGTTTCCTCAACTATAAAATGAAGTGGAGAAAGAAATAGCAAACCATTCCAGTATCTTTGTAAGAAAATCCCAAACAGTGTCACAAAGTACATGACTGAAACAACTTGATAACAAAAAGAATCTGAGGCTGGCCTCAAACAGCTGAGAATAAAACCCCTGAGAAAACATGTCCAAGACAATTAAACTTCATTCTTCTCCTGGCTCTGCTGACTTTCAAGACTTTGCCACTATGTTTCCTCAATTACTGTCTCACCCTGGAACCATCTTCAGTGCCCAGGATGTCTCTGAAAAATCCAAAGAAACTTGTGACCTTCTTAGCCTGGAATATTCCTCTGCTGAGATGGGCCCTATTTAAAAGTTCTCTTAATCAAGAGGAATGGGACCACCTGAGAAAGCTGTAAGCATTAGTGGGTCTAATCACTGAGCTCCAAATAGGAATTCAAGCTGAAAGCAAAGAAATTTATTAGTATGCTAAGGAATAGTGAAAAGTATTCTCACTGAATAGTAGCTTTTACTTCCAAGGTTACAGATTTGGATTTTTATAAACTTTTAAGCACATTTAGAGTACATAACCATCGGTTGCTGTGTAAAAATTTAGGACAAATGAGTAAAGCATTTCACAGGACATGAAGAGAGAGACAAAGAATAGAAGTCATCTAAGGGAGAAAGGGGAGTATCTTGCAGATGGCAGGATATATTAAAAGAAAACATTGCCTGATCAAGGGAAAAGGAAAGTGTCCAAATATTTTGAAAACTGTGGAAGAAATCCTTTTTAGGTAAAAATTTTATGGTCTCTTGTCAACAGACAACAACTAATTTTTATTGCAGTGGATGACACCATCTACTTTACAACATCCTTTCACAGTTTGTTATATTTGATTTCTCCTTTTGGTTTGGATACTTTCTAATATTAGGCCACCAGCTGATTGGGGGATTAGTCCATCAAGATGTTGCAAAATGATTACACTTCTTATTTTTTCATGAACCCACTTCTCTTATCAGTGGGTTTCATTCAGGATCACCATTTTGTTAGAGAATCCCAAACTTTTTCATCTATATTTCCCTCCTGACCCTACTTCTGACTTTCTGAACTTTGTCGCCATGGCCAAAAATGGATATCTTCCTCTTTTCACCGTCCCTTAGATGAAAATATAAACTTCTGTAAGGCAAAGATTAGGTACTAGAGATTTTAAACATGAAAATGAAATTTATCTAAGATTAAGGAGCTCATGCTTTAATGGGAATGATATAACATGTTAATGAATTAATACTATGCAGGGGAGAACATGAGAGGAGTAGAGAGGTTTTAAACAAAACTCTATAAGACATTTGAGAGCCAACTATCACTTTCTCCTCTGGGAATCAGGGAAAACTGTTTGGAAGAGTTTTATGCCTGTAGTGGAACTTTAAGGAAGAGAATGGATTGTCTGAAAGTTTGATAAAAACAAACAAAAATATGTACCATAGGAAGCCAAGGGCACTATTCATGAAACCAATATTCCTTAGCATACAAATAAATTTCTTGTTTTCAGTTTAGATTCTTATCTTAGACCAAGTCTCTCCCAAGAGGTCTCATTCCTTTCAATTTAGAAAATGTTCAAACTGAGATCAGCGTGACGGAAGAGTTTTATATAGTAAGAAAGTCACAGGGACCAATGGATGTTACAGAGGGCAGAAACCCTAGACTCTGAGGGAAGTTCCAGGGAAGTAAAGGGAATGTATTCTAGAAATAATGAATGGCCTGTACAAAAGCATAAAGGGATGAAAGGGCAGCTGTGTAAGAGGTGCACTACCAAGAGAAAAGGTCAGAGGCAAAGAGATTGGTTAAAGAGTGTCATCATGGAATCTAGAAACCCCCAAACTTGTACCTAGTAAGATCTGATGAACCTCAATTTTTAGGGTCAGTTTATAAGTAGAGACCTCAATTTAATCCCTGTTCCCATGAGACTTTGCCCCAAGGAAGTTTCAGATTTAGCTAGTCTCAGACTGAATATTAAAGTAAATGATAATATTAGCTTAGGAGGAGCTGGCAGGCCTAAGCATATGTTAAAATATCCTTTTATAATAGAATCTTCTCCCATTGTATGAGAGACCCTTTCCCAAGAAGACCCTCACCTGGGCAGGGACCATCTTTTAAGTGCCCATTGTAAATAGCCCCTTCCCTTACACCCTAACCTCTGGTTATGGTTCTTTTCCCAAGCCTGATTGTATCCTGTCGGTATAGTTTGAACACTCCCATTTCCTTGTAGCCATGGTACTGTCGACCAATCATATTTCCTTGTCCCTCAGTTCCCCTAAAGGGTATATAAGTTCCCTCAATTTTTTTTGTCCTTCGGAGCTGTCATCTAGTATGGTAGCACTCCCAGGAGTTTGGTGACTGGAGCTGCCAGAGTCAGGGGACTCTGCTCAGATTGATAGCGCACAGCACTTCAAGGAGGCCTAAATTTTAGCACAAAACTCCTTTCCTTAATTAAAGAGTGATTTTTCTGAGTATTTAATAGTTCTGGGTTTGTTCCCAATTTAAAAGAAGTAAATATGATGGTTTAAGAGTGTTCATCAGTTTGGAAGGATGAATGAAGGAAGAGATAGATGGAAGTGATGATCAAGGCATAAAGATATGCAAGGAGGGAATTAAGAAAGACCCTTAGCATATTCCAACTATCTCTACATCCCTGGCCAGGGCCAAGAGGAACTGTACAATAAAAGTGAAAAATAATTCTATCAACTATGTTTAAGAATTATTTTTAATATAAATGTTCATAGATGCTTGTGTGTGCATAATATTTTTAAATAGTGAAGTGCTTTAGTGGGGATAAAATACAAATTATTTCTTTAATAGACTAGAAGGGAACAAGAGAAACCAGCTAGCCTACTTAAAAGACTAGTTTAAGTTACAGATGAAATAGCTTTTAGTTTAGCAATATGAGTCAAAGGGTAACATAGACATTAGGAGCTGCTTTGATTGTAAAAGTAAATATTTTTCCAATTGGCCAAAATTTTTCAGGTAGCATGTGTGGAATGCTGAGTAGATCTAGGTAGGAGGAAGGAACAAGCAGGCAAGAAATGCTGAGTTCTTTAATTCTTCATGAAGAATATAGTAAGAAGGCATGGAAAATTCGTTCTAGGTCACTTTAGTAGGAGACAAAAGTTAAATATTATTCTTTTGAGAAATCCAATTACACAAAAGTTTTTCATTAAATGCAGAAACATGAAATGAATGGACAATGTAGAATGGCTAGTTTAAATAAAAAGTAGATGTTTTGGGCAGAATAAAGACAATAGGATCATAGATTTAGGGTAGGAAAATTTTTTTGGATCATCTATTCCAATATCCTCATGTTAAAGTTGAGGATATTGAAGACCAAAAACTAAGTAATAAGTGCAAAACTGGAAGTATTTAGATCTGCTTTTAAGATAGCTGGGCTGAGTCTAAATCTAAAGTAGTTTTTGCTATTCCATACTGCTTCTTTTAGCAGTGAGTTTTCAATTTTAAAATGCTGCTGCCTTGCCTTCTGTAAAGAGTTCTGACAAGATTTAAAGTGCTGAAGCAGTACTGGAACTAGTAAGAAAAGCTTTTGCATAGGCAAACACACACACACACACACACACACACACACAGAGAAAGTGGAGAAAGTAGAAAATATACCTAGATTTGATCTTAGTACAGATGGAAAAACAAATTTTCAGAAGCCAACAGTATGTGCCTAAATGTTAATTTTATTTAAACCTTGATTCAAATGCTATTTTCTTGTGAAGGTATTTTTTAAATGATGATTACCCCTTACATTTACAGAATATTATAGTTTAGAAGACACTTATTTTATTATAGTTTTGTTTTAAAGAATTATATTTTTGGTGGAATTATAAGTTATTCCTTGATCCAAGAATTGTTTACATTTAAAATGTCTGCCCATTTGCCTAAATGGTCATATAATTAATTACCATCATCAAGTAGTATTTATTAGAACTGAAGGCACTGAGACAGGAATAAATAACCAATGTCCATGTATGATATTGTTAGAAAAATACATGAAACTATATGAAAGGTCTTGTTTAAAATCTAAACATTATTGTATGAGCCTAGTATAATCTCTCTTAGAACAAAAGCAGGAAAACCAAATTGCTTCTGAATGTCAAATATACTTTCTTTTTTTTTTCCTTTTTTTTTTTAAACCCTTAACTTCTGTGTATTGACTTATAGGTGGAAGAGTGGTAAGGGTAGGCAATGGGGGTCAAGTGACTTGCCCAGGGTCACACAGCTGGGAAGTGTCTGAGGCTGGATTTGAAACTAGGATGTCCCGTCTCTAGGCCTGGCTCTCAATCCACTAAGCTACCCAGCTGCCCCTTGTCAAATATACTTTCAGGTAGCAACTGTGTAAATTATAGACATTCCTAAAATTTCCAGATTGATTTCTAAATCCAGTCCTTTATTCATTTAGAAGTAAAATCTTCAGAATTCCATATAATGTTAAATCTACATCTCAAAAACAGTGGAGTTTGAAAAAGACAAATACAAACCTACATATTGTTCCACACAGCTATTTCTTTAACAATGCTCAAAGGCCAGTTCCTATAAAAGCATACTACTTGAGAGTAGCAATGCCTTACAAAAGACTGTGTTAACAGGTGATGATTAATTCTGATTTTTCTTAATGTAGATAAATATCAAGGTACTAGAAGAGCAATTTACCTCAGCATTACATTCAAGTCTAGGCCTATCCCATGAGTTTTAATTATTTTTTAATTATTTTTTTTTTCAGAAAAAGGAAAGCAAATGTATTTTTAGTTATTCATTTGGACACAAACCCTATGCAACTAAGCATTAATAACCTTTAGCTTATGAAAACACCAAAAAACTCTTAGGAGAAGGTTCAAGTCTATTGTCTACCTTTCTCTGTTAGTAAAGGTAGCCTGCACTTAAGAAAGAACAAGCGAGTTTCTCATATATTCTTTCAAAACAGAGGATAAGGTATGAGACTACTTCCTTTTGTTGTATGTAAACAATAGATATGGTCATAATGGAGAACTATACTCTTAGGAAAGAATCATTTGGGCCTAATCTGGGGCTATGTTTTATCAAGGGTGGTTATCCCCCATAATGTGATCAGTATACCAACTTCCAAAACATTTCTACTATCTCCATATACCAATTAGATTCCATCAGTGAATTAATGAGTAAAAAAAAACCTCATTCATTTAGTGCTCACTATGTGCCAAGCTCTAAATACAAGTAAAAAAAAAACCAACATAAACAGTCCTTGTCCAGAGGGGTTTACATTCTAATGAGGAGAACAGCACACCAGGGAGTCATTGATGTGGGACTCTAGGTTTGCCTTACACCCCCAAATTATAGAAGTGCTTCAGGTCAAACTATAAGAAGGAAAATTCCTTTGCTTCCTTGCATTCTCATTAAGACTAAAGAAATAGTGCATCTAGGTAGCTCAGTGGATTGAGAGCCAGGCCTAGAGATGGAAGGTCCTAGGTTCAAATCTGGCCTCAGACACTTCGCAGCTGTGTGACCCTGGGCAAGTCACTTAACACCCATTGCCTAGCCCTTACTTTTCTGCCTTGGAGCCAATACACAGTAATGACTCCAAGATGGAAGGTAAGGATTTAAAAAAAAAAGACTAAAGAAAGTGCCAGTCTGGACTTCAAAGGCTAATGATAAGAAAGACCTATGAGAGAATTATCCCCCTTGGATTCTCTCCTAGGTGTGGAAATGGAAATAAATATACATATTCTGGTCATGCCCCAATTATCATCAGGTTGAAATCTAGGATATCTACCTAAGCTATACCCTATGTCTTCAGGACATAAGACACCATTCTGACCCTGGTTAGGTGACCAATCCCTCCCTACTTGTGCCTGAGTTGATACTCTCCTCAAGTAATGTATCACTTGTTGTAAAGAATATAAAAACCTCAGAATTGATCCCTTCAAGGAAGTAGCTTTTTCCATCTATGCTGTCCTTCCAGCCAAATTCAACAGAAATTCCAAATTAATGCATTTCTCTTTTTATTTCTAAGCTAAGTTATGGAGTCTTGAATTCTTCCAAAGGGTACCCATCCCAAACCCCAGGGCTTCACCTCTAGCTACTACAACACTATGACTAGGGGGCACGATTCAGTCTTGAAAATAAAAAAGAGAAGTTTAATGGTAAATAGATTGACATGTGCCCTACAGGAACAATGGCAGAGATGATTTGATAATCATTAAGGATTTCAGAACTGAAGGGCCTTCATTGCCAATTCTGATGGCCTTTATTGTCTTTCTCCTTCTTGATCTCTTTAAAACATTTGTTTTTTGATCATCTTTTTCTCCTCAAAACTCTCTCCTCCCTGGATTTTATGACATTTATGACAT
The DNA here is from genome assembly GCF_016433145.1 of Gracilinanus agilis. NCBI lineage: Eukaryota > Metazoa > Chordata > Mammalia > Didelphimorphia > Didelphidae > Gracilinanus > Gracilinanus agilis. The sequence goes on from NC_058132.1 coordinate 295,302,234, forward strand.
TAATCATCAAAAAAATCATCATAATTATCATAACTAATATTTACCATTCACAAGATACTTTACAAATATAATCTTATTTCATTCTTACAACAGTCCTAGGAGATAGGTGTTATTTTATGCCCATTTTATAAATGATGAAACTGAGGTAGACAAAGATAGTACCTTGCTCAGATTTGGATAGTTCTTAAGTATATGAGGCTAGATTTGAACCCATGTATATTGTGTTTGTTGCTATTGAGTTTATGACTCTGTGACCATATTTGCGGTTTTCTTGACAAAGATACTGGAGTAGTTTTTCCTTTCCTTCTCCAGATCAATTTACAGATTAGAAACTGAAAAGAATTAAGTGACTTGCCCAAAGTCACACAGGTAGTAAATGTCTGAGACCAGATTTGAATTTAGAATATGATTCTTCCTGATTTGGGGTCTAAAACCCTATCCATTATGCACCTAGCTGCTTCTGAAACCATGTGTTCCTGACTCTAAATTCTGGGTTGTGCCGATTAAATGCTTTTTTTTTTCATATTCAACCATATGAAAACATCACAAGAACTTCTTTTCTATCTTCATCTCACTTGAATATCTCATTAACTGCCGCCAATTTTATTATCTCTAAGCAGATGCTTCCCAGATCTATATATTCAGAGTTAGAATCTCCTGAGCTCCAGTTTCACATTACCAAATGCCAATTGCCAATTAGTAAATATTATCTCATTTTATCCTCACTATACAACCTTGGAAAGTAGGTGATGTTTCTAACCCTATTTTACAGATGAGGAAATTGAGGAAGATAGGGTCTAAGGGACTGGCCCAAGGCCATCTAGCTATTAAGCATCCAGGATAACATTTGAACTCAGGTTTTCTTGACTTCAAGTCCAGTACTCTATCCATTATGCTCTTTCCTACATCTCTATCCCCAAAGCTTGTCTAAGATTCACAGGGTAGCCTATAGGATATGTAAAAGTTGAATAATCAAATAAAATTCTGAGGAGGTTGAATGAGTGCAGTTATAATAGCTTAGTCACTCTTTTCTTTTCCTCTTTATATGTTCTGTGGGGTAATAAGAGCTGGCTTTCTCTCTGAGAAATTAAAATAGAGATTCAACTATCATGTATTACACACTGGAAAGACTGCTGGTGTTTTCATCTGGAACAATTCCTCATTTGTAAATTGAGATCACTGAATGATATGATGTATTCCTTCCAGACACAAATCTATGATGTCATTAACTTCTCAGTACTTTGTTTTCTTTATTTTAAAATTGAAGATAATTAGACCTACACCAAAATATCATTATGGCAATCAAACGAGAATACTTTATATGCCAAGGGCTAAATCATCTATTATGCTCAGAATTGCCCTACCTGGTTCTGGTTGACAGTTTTAGAGCCTAACTCCAGCCATATGATAACCCCTGCCAAATTGATGCATCCCTCCTTCTTCCCCCTTTCTCCCTTTTTATCTTTACTTTGGGCTATGATACTTTCCCCCATCCTTTGGCCAAGGAAAACTAGATATGGATCTGTGTCTCTCCTTCTAAGCATTTTGTGTAATATTCTTGAGCCTTGCTTTAGAATAGAGGGCTAATTCATTGAAAGTGTTAGTCTGTGATAACCAGATAATTCAGTAACAGGTCTGGCTGCATCTCCACAAAGAAAATTGATCTGAAACTCTATACCTGGAGAGAATATTTAAGAGGCCCAGAAGATACAAAGCTAATGTTGGGATTAAGGTAAACTACTAGGCCATTTATTGGATACATTAATAAATTGTGGCATTTATGAGCTCGTTTCAACTGGGATGAAGCAGTGATGAGTGACACTTTAAATGGAAGCTTAAGAGATGAACACAAGGATCAGTCAGCACTACTCATGGGATCCCAGGACTGAACAAAGCTAATAGACCTGAAAGTAAGTCCGGCTTAGCAACAGATTGGAAAAGAGGAAGAAGGGGTCATTTTGCCAGAGAGCCCAAAAGCCAAACTTGTGAAAAACAAGGGACTTTAGTGGCCAGCGAACCCAGGAACTAGTTAGATATCATAATCATTTTTGCAATGAGATTATAAGGCTAGTCACAAACTCTTTCAAATGGGGTGTATATCTAATCACTTCTTTTGGCAAGTATGATAGGCAAAGACCACAATTGGCCAATCAAATGACAAAGGGAAGGGAAAAAAAAACCTAACTAGGAAATTAGACAGAAATTCTTGCTGTGGAGACAAGACTAAATGGATATTTGGGGGGAGGTAGAGCAGAAGTGTTCCAGTGGGATGATTATCCTCTTGGTAGCAATGTTATAGCATCCTATAAGAAAAGGAGAAGGTTCAGCAAAATCAAATCTGAGAGATTCTGGAGCCCCTGATAATTCTATTTTGAAGAGTCTGCTTAGGAAGCTAGTAGTAACTCTCTATCAATGACAAGATGATGGAAAATTTAGCATTTTTGGTCTTGAGTTATAAGAACATTTAATTCATTTGGAAAGATAGAGATTTCAGGGTTAATTGTTATGAGCATTATGTTGGGTGGCTATGATCATCTCATCTCATTCCAGTGCTTTCTCCCAACCCCCAAATAACAAAATTATCTTCAATTATATGATACACACATACATATATGTTTGTAGGTCTATATTTATTGCCCCCCTCCATTAGTATATGAACTCCTTGAGGTCATGGACTATTGAAAAAAGTGGTCCAATTTAGTGGACTTCCATATCAAAAATGTAGGCAAACTTTCTTTTCACAGTTTTAGAATTCAGCTAACTTCATAACACTGGATAAAAGAAAAAGCAAACAATCTCTTCATGGCTGAATCTCACATCTATTATATGAATGGTCATGGTACTTGACCATTAATGAATCTGTCCACAAGACTGTGATGCACTCATAAGATTCCTATGAGATCCCTAAATGAGGTAGAATATGGGTATAACTCATATCTCTGCCTGGTATAGTCACTACCTGTATTAACAGCCCTGAAATAGCATATAAAAGGTCAGACTACAGAAAACAGGGCAAGTCCTTCTTGAGTCATAGAAGAAGACTCGATAGTAAAAGTATGAGGACAAAGTAGGCATGTCAATCTTAGCTAGATCATACATGTTTATTTCATACATGCTTATAACCAAAGTCTTTTTTATCTAGGATCTAGGTAATTATATGTCTCCAGGTTCTGGAATAGCCATCTAATTATTCACCTCTCTTACCTAGAAATTGTATATGCAATAATTCTTTTTTTAATTAATTAATTAGATGAATTAATTTAGAATATTTTTCCATGGTGACATGATTAATGTTCTTTCCCTCCCCTCCCCTAAACCCCCTTCTGGAGCCAACAAGCAATCCACTGGGTT